>NC_060272.1:45252984-45449058 GCF_021613505.1 Equus quagga | reverse complement strand
AGTTAACAAATTACAGATAGTAACTTAGGTTATTATTAGATGTTGCTCAACTGAACTTATTTTTTAAAATATTATTTCCCTAAATATAACAAATGTTGTTAATGTTAGCAAATACTCCAATTGTAGGTTACTGTGAATCAGAGCTGTGATTAAAGCTGAGAGCAGTCATCTAAAGCCACAGGACATCTACTCTTAGCTTTAGCATGTGGTAGCCATCTGAATTTGTCACAGAAACAAAGGAAACATCCAAACTTCTATAGTTCAGGCCTTGGCAATTAAACTTCTAATGATGGCAAACATCAGAACCTGAATGGTTAATATTTATGGTCTGGTTTGGGATATTTATTTATTATTAATATTTATTGTGGTTTGGGATGGTTTATTTTATAGACTTATAGTTAGTTATCTTCTATAACTAACCTGGAATAGAATTGAAAACTATTCTAACAAATGTGAATGTTTAATGGGAGTAGATGGGGGCTAGCCATGGGAGGAAGAATTGAGGGGAAATCTGTTATCATCCTACTTAAAAGAAGTAGAATTCTAATGTCTTCAAATATAAATTACCTAATCCTAATAAAATATATGCTCACCTTGCATTTTGGAATAGATGTTACTATGACTCAGATGTTTTAGCAGAATATTATACTTTATCCACTTGATAATGATTAGAAAAGTTTT
Organism: Equus quagga; assembly: GCF_021613505.1. NCBI lineage: Eukaryota > Metazoa > Chordata > Mammalia > Perissodactyla > Equidae > Equus > Equus quagga. The sequence goes on along the minus strand of NC_060272.1, from coordinate 45,448,377 downwards.
TATTAGTACCAGCATAAATATGCATTGGTAACCTGTCTAGCTTACAACAATTTGTGTATTGAAAGAATTCCATATATTTTGTTGGTGAATTCAATTCAATTAAGTTTAAGAATCTAATGGGAGTTTTTAAGTGATGTCTCAGAAGAAAATAATAATGCACTGCTCCATTTCTTTTTAAAGTCAGTTTTAAACAGAAGTCGAAAATTTATAGTTCTATTATTTAGGAAAAAGACAATCTTGAGATCAAGAGTAGGAAAAAACAGTTTGTGATGTATTTTTCAAGTCAAAAACCCACTTAAATATAACATTATTTGTGTATCACAGATAATTGCAATGTATCACATTAATGAATTTAACGCAAATGAAGTGGAATTACAGATAATTATCTTCCAAAAATAATTCTATTTTTAAATGATCTCAAAATTTTTATACACTTTGTATAAGGTGTTGGAAATATCTATAATTATTTTTGAAGTGTTGGTGAAATTTTTGAAATATTTCCCGTCCTCATTTAGTAAGCTAAGAAAAATCCCCACAGGCCTTCAATCAGATTAATGGCCCTAGAGACTAGACAATAACAGTAGAAATGCTTAGTAAAGTCAAATCTGGAAAAAGCTTTGTTAAGTACCAGACTCTTAAAGGAACCAAGGCAGCCAGGAAGTGGAGAATTAGACAGGTCTAAGAAAATTGTTTAAGGAAGAGGCTGCAAAATTTCAATGATAGAGGAATTTGTTCTTACTGAGTATTGGTGAAATTAGATAGTGTGGCAAGTAGAGTTGAAGACACAAGCTCAGATAGGAAAAAAAGTATTTTTTTATGAATAAGATTGTTCTTGGTATGAGAAATATTGGTACTTCCATAATTCAGTCAAGATAAGGGGTAGAATCTTGCAATGGCCAGAGTTACTGGGCAAATTAATTGGAATGCAGATTAATACAGCCATTGCTATTTGATGGTCCAAACTGATGACAGGTCAGGAAAAAGAAGCAATGTAGCCCACAGGTGATAGATAAAGTTAGGCAGATGGTGCCTTGTAATGTCTAACTAAGATATTTATGATATTAGTATAACAAAGCACTGGGAAAACGGGAGCCAGAGCCCAGTCTTCAGTGGCAGGGGTGTTAAGGGCTAACTTTGGACAAGTTGCCTGAAATTTAGCTGAGAGTTTCATTCTTAGAGACCCAGATGCAACAGTTGGCTGGATAATGAGGACCAAATTTCAGTCCTGAAATCAGATTAACATGGTAGGAAAAAGAAAGAGTAAGTAGAAACTTCTTTGTAGGCAAGTATATAGGATGGAATAGGCCTTAGGGCTTATCCTTAGCATTCTAGACACCAGCAAGATTAATGCTAGACCCCTTTAGGCTGTTGTTGGGCTGTGGCTGTTGCTACATTTTCCTTCTGGATTTGGAAGACTCAGGGACTGCTGCTTCATAGATTGCATTGGTTCTATGTTCCTTCTTGGTGGTTCTATAAGTTCCTCTGCTATCACTGTCTCTTTGCTTACCGTATTATCTTATAATTATTCTTTTATATATATATATATATCTCCTTAATTAAGCTTTTAAATTTTTAAAAGAGGTATTAATGCCCTTCAGTATCTTTATATGGATGATATCTCATGCAATAGCTGGAAAATAGTGTGTGCTAATTAAATAAGTATAAATATCACAGGAGGTTGGGTGAATCTGGAACTGTGGATATAGCTAAAGGGAAGCTCTGGGCAGTAGGTGCTGAAACTCCTACTGGATGGAGAATGCTTTCCAGATTACACCAAGAGAGGAAATGAGATTTCATCTGTTTCCCTTGAATATACCTAGAGACAATTTTGCTGAACTGGAAAACAAGTTACGTGTCCACAAATTATATATTCTGATTGCATGAAAATCAGCATTTCAGCAGCAGACCCCACAACAGTACATAACTGTATCTGAGTTCTTTATATGTAACATCCTTTTAAAAACTAGTGTAGTGTTTTTTTTGAGGAAGGTTAGCCCTGAGCTAACACCTGCTGCCAATCCTCCTCTTTTTGCTGAGGAAGACTGGTCCTGAGCTAACATCCATGCCCATCTTCCTCTACTTTATATGTGGGATGTCTGCCACAGCGTGGCTTGACAAGCAGTGCATATGTCCGCACCCCAGATCCAAACCAGCGAACCCCGGGCACTAAAGCGGAATGTGTGTATTTAGCCACTGCACCACCAGGCCAGCGCCAAAACTACTTTTATTTTAAGATCAGTATAGAAAGTCATGATTTTTGACATTGGTGCTAACATGCTTGGAGATTAGAAAATGATCTGGTATAGTGGGAACCTATAGGTTTTGGGGTCAGAAAACTATGGAGAGAAATTCTGTTTCATTCGTCAATCTATTTATTTTTTCATGCTAAGCATCATGTATATAATAGTGAAAAGGTGTTTATAGTCCTTGATATCAAGAATTGTATCCTTTTTGGGGAAAATATAGATAATTAACAAGCAAGTGAAATTAGAGATAGTAACTACGTATTGCAATGAAAGAAATGAATGGATTTCTATGAGTGTAAATAATAAAATCCAGCTTTAGATTGGATGGTTGAGGAAGTTCTCTCTCTGAGAAAGGAATGTTTAAAGTGAGAAAATAAAAATGAGAAAGAGCCAGCCATGAGATGAGCTGAGAATTTACAGTTTCAGCAAGAAAGACCATATTGTGCAGTCTGAATAAACTGATCAGAGTAGATAAAGGAAAAAATGACATGTGAGAATGTTGAAGATGAAGGGGAAACAGGGACAGACACAGCAGGGAGTAGGGTGAATCAAAGTAAATGGGCTTTGAGTCTAGCCATCAAAAGAAAACCTATGGCAATAAATGAGAAACTCTTACTTATGCCTGATTATAAATCTATGGAAATAAATCTGATAATTAAGTTAGAGAGTGTAGAAAAATCAGAAGGCTAATGACAGAGCCTAGGAATTCCAATATTTAGAATCTGGATCAATGGAAGGATATAGTAGACAGCTTGGAGAAAAACCAAAAAATGGTGTCAGAAAGCAAGACAAGAAAGCATTTTAAGAATGATAACATTTTGGAATGGGCATAAAAGGTCAAGAATGGTAAATAATGAGAAAGGTTCAGGATTTTACAACAAGACATTTTTAGTTATATTTATAAGAGTAGAATCAAGTGGTAAGAGGGAAAGTTATTAGAATAAATTGGATAAATAACAGCATAAGGGTGAAGAAGGAAAAATTAAGTATAAAGACAATGTTTTCTAAGTTTTGATTTAAAAGAGAAGAGTAAAGTTGTGGTTGTTGAAAAAGGATATGAAGTAAAACTAAGCCTTTTTAAATGTGGGAGACATTGGACCATTTCTATAGATTGATGGAGTGGTGAGATGGGGATGTACTGCTGATGGTTAAGGAGAAGTAAAAACCAACTCCCCTGAGAAAGATGAGATAATTCAAAGCGGGTCTGGGAAAGCCTTTGAGAGGAAGAGAGACACTTCCTCTATATTGTAAAGGAAAAAAGAAAGAGAAGATAAGTGCAGCAATACGGAAATTTACAGATTTTCCGATAGAAATATGGTGTTCTAATTTGATCATTTCTATTTTTTCAACAAAGCATGGTGCAAATTGCTGCTAAAAGATCATTTGTGAGAAGATGTGGGATAAATTTAATAAGTTGCATGAGCCTCCAATTTATTTGTTAAACATTGGGATAATATTATCACTCAAAATTTTGGGGCAGCAAAATGAGACATCATATAAATTCATGCCTAGGAAACTGTATCTGTTACATAAACAGTTCGTATTTTACTTCCCAGTCCTCCCCAAGCTTCTGATGTTATAACTGGGTTTCCACTGAGTGGCCTTAAAACCCATAGGATGTTTATGTCATTTTAACATCTAGACTTTATTAATGGGGAAGTTATGAAACGGGTTAAATTATTTACCGTGATAATTTGCAGTCAACCTCTGATGAGCTAGAAAACCATTGAACATTTTGGATACGATTTGATCATTTTATTTCTCCATTGGATAATGCCAATAACAAAGGTTAACTGAGTACAAATTTATAGTAGATAATGGAAAATTAGACAATCTATTTAGATACATTTGGTGTCACCGGATTTCATATAGATTCTCCATTTTATGGGTGAACAAAGATAAATATAGAAAAGTTTTGTGTTTTTCTTAGAAGTCTTCAAGTAGTGGAAAGCAATGCTTTAACTAGGATTAAAGGCTCCTCAACGCCAATGCAATATATTTTCATTACAAAACATTACCTTCCTGTCCTCACTTACGTGTTGAGGATTAAAGGAGTTGCAGGAGATGGAAACTTTCAAGACATGTTCCTTTGGAAATTATTGCCTTGCAATTAATTTGTGGGACATATAACCATGAAATAATTGATGCTATTGCTTTGGTTATTTTGTTGATTTTTACCTCCTTACTAAACAATTATATAGGCATATCATTAACATTTAATAATGATAGTGACAAATAGAAAAAGGAAGTTGCCTCATTATATTTTATATTACTTTAATGTTTAAAATTGAACTACTATTACACATTTAAAGATTGTTAGGATTACACTTGTAAAAATATATTTTTAAAACAAAAAACTGTTTTAAATGCTTTTTATTTACACCTTGAATGATGCATTTTCTTTAACTGTGGTAGTTTAGGTATAATTTTCTGGATCTTCTTGAACGTGTGCAAAAAAACAATTATTTTTCTTCTCACAGTAAAACGAGAATGAACTACATCACCTACTCTTGCAATCAGAGCTCAATTTCTAAATTGCCACAATGAACTTTAAAAAACATTGCAATCATAAAGATGATTAAAAGAAGTTTATAGGCCAAAACGTTAAATTGATTCAGATGTCAGACTGCATAAAGGCTAATAAAAGTGAGAGTACAAAAAGTATATAGGATTGAATTTTTTAAATTGTGGGATAAGCTCTCCCCACACTAGACTTATTTAGATTGAACCTTTAAAGTTAATTTTAAGAAAAAATTTTAAAAATATGCTGTAAACTCTATGAGAAACTGGAAAATCAACAAGTGATTGTACTTGTAGTTACAAATGTTGTGCTTCCTTAGTTTAGCATTTTAAATTTTATAAAAGTAATTATGGAGACTGGCCCTGTGGTGTAGTGATTAAGTTTGCACACTCCACTTCAGCAGTCTTTGCAGGTTCAGATCCCAGGCAGGGACCTATACACAGCTCATCAAGCCATGCTGTGGTGGCATCCCACATACGTAATAGAGGAAAATTGGCACAGATGTTAGCTCAGGGCCAATCTTCCTCACCAAAAAAAAAATCCACAATAAAAAAAAGTAATTATGATGCAAAGAGCAGAGTTTGACCTAACAACACAAAAAACCCCGTTGATATCAATAGCATCAATAGCCAATTTATTTAGATTTTACAGATTAATTCTTTCCTTTATTTTGCTACTTACAGTATTTTAATTTTTCCAAATGGATAGCACAAGCATTCAAAGATATTTTATGTGTGTGTGTGCACATTCATATGTATTTAATCACATGCATACACTCATACAGGAACCTAGTGTCTGTGAAACATCAGTTCTTGATTTACTTTTCACCGATATCCCTATTCTAAAACCCCTAATCAAGTAACACATCAATTTTTTGTGACAAGAAATATGAAATACATAATGAATAATTCCAGCTGGCAAAATGGTATGGAACTTTTGGTATTCTGTTGACCTTTCTGGAAATAACATCCTGTGTAACTGCACTTCTATATCCCCAAATCTACTGAATGAAATGTCAGTCCTATGTGCAATGCAGCACATTTACTTATCACAAAATATGAAGCAAATATCAGTAAGAACATACTTTATTGGTACTGGATTTGTAACATCACCATTTTTTCTGGGATAGCCAAATATTGCCAAGAGAACATGAGCTTTGGGAAAGTGTCAAACTATATTTGAATAAGGATCTTCCCCTAAAAAGCTGCATGACCCTAACCACATGGGATAGTAATTCTTAAATGATAAAATGAAAATAGTAACAAACTTGTATCCAGAATCCCCATGAGGATTAAAAGAGGAAGAGTACATTGTGTTTAAGCAAGTGTCTATTCCATTACGTCATTCTCATCTTTTCAAATAAAAACATGGTTTTGCTTATTATACATTCAACTGCAAGCATAGATGAATTAAAATAATGTAATGAGAATATATGAAGTAAAGGAATGATCCATTTTCTTTGGAATTTGAATATATTAGGATCTGTATCTTTTTGTCACACTCCTCAAAAAGTTTCATTTTTGCGTTTTACCATCTTAGTGTTTAGTATAGTGATTACTTTATATGCCCTGCATCTGGCATTCAGTCAAACAGAAAACAATCCTTCGAAAAACACAAAGATTATGGCCAAGCAACCTGGTCCAAATGGGTTGAGAAAGTGCCAGAAATGTTCTTTATTCCCAGGATTGGGTTTTCCTGCCAGTGAGTGTCAGCGATTAATGCTGTAACTGAACAGCCCCGTGATGTCTGTGGAACCGTTCAGGATGTTTCTACGTTCTCTGAGACCTATGAATCCTCAAAACCAGAGTGGAAACTTTTTTAACAGCTAGGAAATCAGCAAGTCCACAAACTAAACACTGAACTGAAGAAAATACCTCTTGTTTTACTCTCAGTTCACAGAATTTGGAACCTGAAAGTGACTTAGAGTAGTCTAGTGTTTTAGAGAAGAAAACCATAGAGCTAAAGATGTTATGACTTGGATGAAAATCATGAAATCAACTTGATCAAATTTTTTTTCAAGTACTTTTATTGACATCATAATGGTTTAGAACATTGTGTGACTTCAGATGTACATTACTGTTTATCAATTTCTGAATATGCTTCATTGTGCTCACCCCCAGTAGTATAATTTTTATCCATCACCATACATATGTACCCCTTTACCTCTTTCACCCACTCCCCAGCCCCTTCCCCTCTGGTAACCACTAATCTTTTCTCTTTATCCATGTATTTTTATCTTCCACATATGAGTGAAATTATGTGGTATTTGTCTTTGTCTGGTTTATTTTGCTTAATATCATACCCTCAAGTTCCATCCATGTTGTTGCAAATAGGACGTTTTGTCTTTTATACGGCTGAGTAGTATTCCATTGTGTATATATACAACATCTTCTTTGTCTGTTCATCTGTAGAAAGGCACTTGGGTTGCTTCCACATCTTGGCTATTGTGAATATTGCTATAATGAACACAGGGGTGCATAAATCTCTTTGGATCATTGATTTCAAGTTCTTTGGATAAATACCCAGTACTGGGATAGCTGGATCATATGGTATTTCTATTTTTAATTTTTTGATAAATTTCCATACTGTTTTCCTTAGTGGCTGCACCAGTGTGCATTCCCACCAGCAGTGTATGAGCCTTCCCTTTTCTCCACATCCTCTCCAACATTTGTTGGTTTTTTCCTTGGTAATTACAGCCAATCAGACAGGTGTAAGGTGACATCTCATTGTAGTTTTGATTTGCATTTCCCTAATAATTAGTGGTATTGTACATCGCTTCATGTGTCTCTTGGCCATCTGTATGTCTTCTTTGGAAACATGTCTTTTCATATCCTTTGCCCATTTTTTGATCGGGTTGTTTGTGGGTTTTTTTGTTGAGTTGTATGAATTCTTTATATATTTTTTGGATCAACCCCTTGTCTGATAAAAGATTTGCAAATATTTTCTCCCAGTTAGTGGGTTGTCTTTTTGTTTTGTTCATGGTTTCCTTTTTTTTGCAAAATATTTTTAGTCTGATGTAATCACATTTGTTAACTTTTTCTTTTGTTTCCTTTGCCCAAGTAGACACAGTATTTGAAAAGATCCTTCTAAGACCAATGTCAAAGAGTATATTGTCTATATTTTCTTCTAGGAATTTTATGGTTTAAAGTCTTACATTCAAATATTTAATCCATTTTGAGTTAATTTTTGTATATGATGCAAGATAATGGTCTACTGTCATTCTTTGGCATGTGGTAGTCCAGTTTTCCCAAGACCATTTATTGAAGAGGCTTTCCTTTCTCCATTGTATATTCTTGGCTCCTTTGTCAATGATTAACAATCCAAATTGGAAAGGAAGAAGTGAAACTTTCATTATTTACAGATGAAATGATTCTATATATAGAAAACCCTGAAGAATCCACCAGAAAACTATTAGAAATAATCAACAACTACAGCAAAATTGTAGGGTAAAAAATCAATTAAAAAAATCAGTTTCAATTCTATACACTAACAATGAACTAGCAGAAAGAGAAACCAAGAATACAATCCCATTTATAATCGCAAGAAAAAGCATAAAATACCTAGGAATAAACTTAATCAAAGAGGTGAAAGACCTGTACACTGAAAACTGTAAGACATTATTGAAAGAAAATGAAGAAGACAAAGAAATGAAGAGAAATACCATGTTCATGGGTCAGAAGAATAAACATGGTTGAAATGTCCCTACTACCTAAAGCAATCTGCAGATTCAATGCAATCTCATTCAGAATCCCAATGACATTCTTCGCAGAAATAGAACAAAGAATCCAAAAATTTATATGGAACAACAAAAGACCTCGAATAACCAAAGTGGCCCTGAGAAAAAAGAACAAAGCTGGATTCATCACAATTCTGGACTTAAAAAAATACTACAAAGCTATAGTAATCAAAACAGCATGGTACTAGCACAAAAACAGATGAACAGATCAATGGAACAGAACTGAAGGCCCAGATCAGATTTTGAATAGTGGCTAGATGTCCTGACATCTAAGTGAACAGTTTAATTTTCCCTAATACCTAATTGTCTTCCTCACCTTTAGCTATGGCTAAAAACTCTCATACTTTTGCCAATTTCTGGGTATCTACTTCTCAAGAAGGGATACTAGGATATGATTAGTACAGGGAGACCCCAACTGAAGGATCACTTATTGAAAAATCTTCATTCATTTCTGGAGGGGATTGGAATTCAGAGTAAAACCTTTTTGGAACAATGCTATATTTAATGTTATTCCAAAATTTCCTGGCCAAATTGTAAAGTATTTTACCCACGTCATAGTTGATATATAGTGCTACTACTATAGAGAGCTACTAATACCAATAAGTCTAGACATTATTTTGAACAATATGTCTACACAAAGCACGTGATGGGAGCATTAGACATATCTTTTCCTGTTCTGCCTTATCAGAGTCTTTTCACAATTGCCAAAATGGTAAATGAGGCATCTCACTGTTTTCAGTTACTATTGATGGTTCTATAATAAACAAGGGCTCAAGATTCATTTTAGAAAAAAAAAGATTTATTGTCAAGTAACTGAACTCATAAGCCATTTTCCAATCTTCTGATAATTAAAGCCTGTACCAAGGACTGTATCTAAGGTCATTTCTATAAGTCAGTTCTTTACACAGGGAGAAATAATATCATAGAATACTTATCAGATATCATATGGTGTGCTGTTGGTTTTACCTGATGTGAACCCAACTCAAACCATTTTAAAGGGACTGTACTGACTCATTAATTTAAGAGACCAAAGATACTTTAGGTATCACTTGAGGCTTAATCCAGAATGTAAAAGGACTCACCAGGATTTCTTTCTCAAATTTGTTTTCTCACTCTCTTTCTCACTCTCTCTCTCTCTGTCTCTGTCTCTCTCTCTCTCTCTCTCTCTGTCTCTGTCTCTGTCTTCCTCTCCCTCTCTCTCTCTCTCTCTCTCCCTCCATCATCCTGTTATGTAATATTGACCTCATTCTTGACTCCAGGAGGGGCTTTTTGGAAGTTTTAAGGAGAAATAGTTCTTAGCTTCATATTTTGACACTTCTAAGGCAATTAGACAGAGCTAATGTATTTCATCATATCCCTAGCAAATAATAGTAAATAACATGACACGACTTTGGTTGGAAAAGTTTAGGTCATTTGTCCAGCTCAGTAAATCACTGTGGCCAATATCTTCAGAACCCACGTTGGAGTTGGGAGAAGAGGAGTCAGTTCTGCCTAACCTTACAGTTTGCAAATTTAATACTGTTAAGACGGGGAACAAGAGAATGTGTGTTAAAAAGATAAAAGCACAATCAAAGACAATCTTGAAACTTTTTTACTTCAATTCAAAATAGCCATGCAAACTGGATGTTCCCAGGTTTTTAGGCAACTATCCAATAAGGCGATTTAAAATGTTTCACATCTTACTAAGCATAGCACTTAATGAAGCAGACAATCTGGTACAATTTCCACCAAAAAATGATGCCATTTAATAGTATCACCTTTGATAGTCAAAGAAGACATCATGGTAATATTCAGGCATTATTTAATCAAGATTGACTGAAAAGAAAAATACTTTATCAACTCTGTTTGCAAACCTATACACAGATGTAGAAGTCTTTCATTTTGAAAGGTGTAGTTATTTGCAAAATTATACTTAGTATGTGCTTTTCTTGATGTATTTGCTGAAAAACACATTTCTTACAGCAGAGAACTTTTCTAAACACTAGTTATTTTTCAAAAGCCTTTAACTCTGGAAAACATTTTGAACTTGTGTTTCAAAGGTACCCTTGAATACCTTTGGACAGAGACCCAAATGATTGTGCATAATTTTATGTGTTTCCATTCTCCAGACTTATTAGAAATGCCATATTTTATGTTTTTAATTAGCCAGACAAATGAACGGATTTGAACATTTCGACCTTAAGGATATTTTGAAACTTTAAAGAAAGAAATGTCATAAGAATGTAGACTAACTTAGTTATGGAAATTAGCAGCTCAACATTTCTTTATTTTAAAAATAATGCTAGCAGTGTAATTAAAGACAAAAATATAATAATCACAATGTATAAAGCACATATGTACTTTACTGATCTATTAATCTTGATATACACACATATAAGAATTCTCTCAATGGCACTAAAACATAGTCATTATTGCCATATTTTACAAATCAAGAGACTGAGAAATGACAAAAATAAATAAAGTAACTTACTTAAAATATGAATGTTTGTGTCCCCCCAAAATCCATATGTTGAAAGCCTAACTCCCAAGGTGATGGTATTAGGAGGTGGGGCCTTTGGGAAGTGATTAGGTCATGTATATTAGAGACCTCATGAGTGGGATTGCTGCCCTTATAAAGGAGGCTCAAGAGAGCAAGAGCGCTCCCTTGCCCCTTCCACCAATAAGAGGACATAGCAAGAAGTTGGCAGTCTGCAACCCAGAAGAGGGCCTTCACAGAACCCAACCATGCTGACACCCTGATATTGGACTTCTAGCCTCCAGAGCTGTGAGAAATAAATTTCTGTTGTTTATAAACTACTCATTCTATGGTATCTGTTACAACATCCTGAATAGATTAAGACAAACTGTCAGAGTTAAAATATGACAACTACAAAAGAAGCAGCCTAGCATAATGTTTGAGAGAACCAAGTTTTGAAAGTAATGACAAAGGTTCAAATTCTGGTTCTGATACTTACTAACTCTGTGACTTTGGGTTATTGTTTCTCAGTTTCCCCACCTGCAGAATAAAGATAATAAAGATAATAATCATAGCTAGCTTACAGAACTTTTATGAAGATTAAACAGGTAAATACAGATAATGTTCTTGAGCCATTTTAAGAGCAATGTATTTCCTTTTATTAGGGACCCCAAATTGTTTCCGTGGTATCACACTGCCAGCAAAGTTGTAGTTTTAATAGGTTTGCTATAAAACACTGGTACAATGTAAGAACTTCTCACAAATCCACTTGCTTATCACACTGGAATTTGTTTTTAATTCACTTAATTACATAGTAATGTGTCAGGAGGGTACAAAAGACAAGGATAAATGAAGAATATCTCCTTGGAACATCAATTTTACTTTACAAAAATGTACTATACTTCATAATGTAAAATTCAAACATTTTTAAAGACATAATATAGAGGAAGCAATAAAGTTCTGGGTTTTGGTAAACTGCTATGAGTTCTGGATTAACTTTCTGAGAAATTGGTTAATTTTCTTATGTTTTTTCTGCTTTATCTCCCCAACCCCCCCTTGGTACATAGGTATATCTCAGTTGCAGGTCCTTCTAGTTGTGAAATTCTTATTATTTTTTGGAAATTTAGATCAAAATTTTGAATAAGCACTGACCCATATCACCTTTGAGACAGGGAACAACTTTATACCAATTTTTCCTTTGATTTACTTGTTGAGCTTTGATTTGATCTATTATCAGAATTCTCGGTGGTAATGAAATGCTTCAGGAGACACTAAACCCTGCACTGCACACTCGGAATGATAATGCAGTTTGTGATCGTGGATCTGTTATTGTGACACTTTCTCTTTTTGAAGAGTTTATGCTCAGTTGTGGTAACACATCACAGATAACGTGCTCCTTACATGGATTTTCTTAGTGGTATATTCACTACAATTAGATTCAAACACAAAATATATGCAAAAGCTGATGGAAATTTAAGTAGGAAGAAAAATTAAAATGACATATTTAAAGGTATAAGTTTTTATTTTAAATTTAGAACATAATATTTTCTTTTCATAAATGTGAAACAATAAATAATACATTTCCAAAGCACAGAAAACTGCTTTAAAGTTTATTGTGTTCTCTGTTTTTGAAACTCAAATTTGTTTTATTTTTCCTGTATTTTCAGATCAGAGAGCAAAAAATTTAGTGGGCACTTTGAGAAGCTATATTTTTCCTTTCAATCTATTTAAAAACAACATAAATTGATTTTTGCGATTTTTATCAAGCATTTCCAAAATAAAATTTGACACCCATTTTTCCCTTTTCTCAGAGTATATTAATAATATTGAGAAAATAAGTAAATAGGAGAAAATAGTGATAGAATGTTCTGTACTAAAAGAGAGTCCATACTGTATCTGTCAGGTCTACACTTATAGACTTTCTCATAGATAAATAGACAAGTTTGATCTTCATTTTACAGATTAAGATAAAATGCAAATAAGTAAAATAAACGATAGTAGATGCAAGGTGAGACAGAATCTGTAGACTTAATATTTGACCGTAACAGAATGCATTGCTCCTAGAGTGCCACCGTGTATCATTTCTGATGTGAACTTAAAGCTTTCCAGGAAACACTTGTCATTTAAAAAATGATGGAGAAATAGCAAGAGCGTAATTCGTCTTCCAATGTGCTTTTACTAAACAATTTTTGAAACATTCCTCTAGCAATATTTATATTTGAAGGTGTTCCTCTTATCAATGATAATGTAATAACATATAATTCTTTGTATTCCACTATGTAGCATTGTGAATGTCAGTCTTTTTTGTTACTAAGACTGAGGAACAACACTTCTTTACTTCCAGGAAACATGCGGGTTGTGTTTGAATAATATAAGTTTGAAATTTTTTTTTTTTATATTTGAGTTGTCAAGGATAAACCAAAGCCAGACGAGGAGATTACAAGAAATGAAAACTGCAAGCCAATATCCCTTATGAATACAGATGCAAAAATCCTCAACACAATTCTCATAAACTGAATTCAACAGCACATTATAAGGATCATACATCATGATCAAGTGGGATTTATCCCTGGGATGCAAGAATGGTTCAGCATATGCAAATCAATAAATGTGATAGACCACGTTAATAGAAGGAAGGATAAAAATCATGTGATCTTCTCAATAGATACAGAAAAGGCATTTGAGAAAATTCAGCATCCTTTCATGATGAACGCTCTCAACATTTTGAGTATACAAGGAATAAATCTCAGCGTAATGAAGGCCATATATAACAAACCCATGGCTAACATCAAATTCAGTGGTGCAAAGTTGAAAGCTTTTCCTCTACAGTCATGGACAAGACAGTACCCACTCTCACCACTCCTATTCAACGTTCAACTGGAATTCCTAACCAGAGCAATTAGACAAGAAAAAGAAATAAAAGGCATCTAAATTGGAGAGGAAAAATTAAAATTCTTTCTGATTGCAGAGCACATGATTTTATATATAGTAAACCCTAAAGACATAATAAAAAAAAATGAACTAATAAATGAATTCAGGAACGTGGCAGGACACAAAAATCATTCACATTTCTATACATTAAAAACAAAATATCTGAAAAAGAAATAGAAAACAATCTCATTTACAACAGCGTTAAAAACAATGTGGATTCTGTGAGGCCAATGTGGTTAGAGTTAACAGTGAATGAAAGGATAATGGCTTGGACATGAAATCATAGGCCAAGTACAAAATGATCCTAAGTAGTGGTTCTCAACCTTGCTTCTTAATTAGAATTGTCTGGGGAAAGATGTCTGTATCGATGGATAGATAAATAGATAGATAAATCAATATCCTCAAGTGATACGTTTATCTATCTATTTATCTATCTGTCATCTATCTATCTTTCAAAGCCTAGCTCTTATTGTACAGGTTTTGTATAACTGATTTTATTGATAGGGTTGGCAATTACTATATTTTATTTATTTATTTATTTTGTATCTATTTTTCTTTTTTTGAGGAAGATTAGCCCTGAGCTAACATCTGCTGTCAATCCTCCTCTTTTTGCTGAGGAAGACTGGCCCTGAGATAACATCCGTGCCTATCTTTCTCTGCTTGATATGTGGGGCGCCTACCACAGTGTGGCTTGACAAGCAGTGTGATGTCCACACCCAGGATCGGAACGAGTGAACCCAGGGCTGCAGAAGCGGAACTTGCAGACTTAAAAGCTGCGCCACTAGACCGGCCCCACTATATTTCAAAATAGTGATTGGTGGTAGTTAAATTGAAGAGGAACATTTAGAATTTATAGCAAAGAATACTTCCTGACAAATTTGAACATTTTTAGGAAAAAGAGAGGCTCAGTCCTCAGGAATAAGTTATGTTTTGGCCTAAGTGACTTAATGCTATCTCTTTCAGAGTAACATTTTTCTTTAAACATAGTAAATGTTAAATAAGAACTTGTTAAAAGTCACAATGATGCTTGGATAACAAGTTGAGGAGGATGAAATGTAGTAATTTGTGCTTTAAATTTTCAGTTATATTCTATATTTGTGGCCCATATTATACTTAGTATAATAGACCTACTCTCCTGCCTTATTAGTCCACTTTTATAAGGATATATTTTTAGAACTTACATTTGAAATGTTCATTGTCTCTTCTGAAGTCACTACTCATTAATTCTTCTTAAAGGCAAACTGATTTATACTCCCAAATCTACACAAACAGGGTTTATGACCATGAGACCCATATAAGGAAAGAGGGAGAGAAGAAAGGCCATGAAAGTAGGGTAAAGAGCTACTTCACAAATTAGTATAAGCTTTGGGGAGACAGCAGAAGTATACCTGAAAAGCTGGGAACAGTGGAAATATCTAGATGATGACAATTTGTTGCTTACTATTGTATGAAAAGAATGTACAGATAAATCTTAGAAAATACTAGATTCACTGAATATAAATAGATTACTTTTGTAACTCACTGCACTCTTGAATTTTACCGGCCTCTTTTAAACCTTATTTCATGAAGTTGGACAATCCTCCTTTTCCCCTTTGATTTATTTATAAATAAATAAAAAGTTGCTATTTTTTATAATATACAAACTTTTTTTATTATTGGTGAGTGACAACAGCAAAATGGTGGAATAGTAGTTTTCTACCATCTTCCCCCAAAAGAATATCAATTTGTGGGGCTGGCCCCATGGCTGAGTGGTTAAGTTCGCGTGCTCCACTTCAGCAGCCTGGGGTTCACGGATTTGAATCCTGGGCACAGACCTACACACTGGTCATCAAGCCATGCTGTGGCAGCATCCCACATTGAAGAGCTAGAATGACTTACAACTACAATATACAACTATGTACCGGGGCTTTGGGGAGAACCAAAAAAAAAAAAGAGGAAGATTGGCAACAGATGTTAGCTCAGGACCAATCATCCTCACCAAAAGAAAGAAAGCATACCTTAAAACAAATAAATAAAAGAGAAAATAAGAATACCAATTTTGACAACCAACCATTGATTAGAGTGACTTTTCAGAAGTCAGGGAGTATAGCAGAGACGTCCTAGCACACCATTGGATTAACAAAAATAATCATAATCCAAGATTGGAAACACTTAAGAGAGTAAGAGGAACAGTTTCACTTTACCCTTCTCAGCCCTCCAAGGTGGTACAGCTCTGTGCCAAGAGAGACATTCTTGGCCTGCAATTTCTCCCGTGAAGGAAAGTGAGATCATGTGAGTGAGCCCTCAACTTCCCCAGCCATGCATGATGCTACCAAAGAGGCCCACTTCCATCTCATCCCATCTAGAAAAGTGAGGTGCTACAAAGATTGGAGACTGGGGAGGCTAGGAGAATAGCAGCCAGGGCTCTCTCTTGGAGGGCGTCAAAGGGATGTGAACCCTACTAACAGGTATGCAGACTCCATTAGGAAGAGCATCCTCAAGCCAGTGGAGATGCCTCACTGGCAGATCCCCTCAACTGGACCCCAGGATCCCCAAATGCTCTGCACACCTCACCCACAAACACTCCCACTTCGTGGCTGGCCCCTTGTGCATGGACCCCAGTGCCATGAGTGCAAACCTTTGCATACAACTAGTAGGCATGTGCAGAGAGCTACCTCACATTGTGGGAATAGCCAAAATAATCTTGAGAAAGAGTACAATGCTTGAGGTATTTACTTCACGATTGTAAAGGGTATTACAAAGCTATAGTAATCAAATGGCCAAGAGGTAAATGAAAAGGTGCTCAGCATCACTAGTTATCAGGAACGTGCAAATCAAAACCACAAAGCGATATCACCTCACACCTGTTAGGATGTTTAGTATCAAAAAGATGAAACAACAAGTGCTGGCAAGGATGTGGAAAAAAGGGAACTCGTGTACATTGGTAATGGGAATGCAAATTTGTACAGCCACTATGGATAACAGTATAGAGATTCAAAAAATTAAAAATAGAGCTACCATATGATTCGGCAATCCCACTTCTGGGTATATATCCAAAGGAATGGAAATCACTATCTTACACTCCTATATTCATTGCAGCATTATTCACAATATCCAAGATACAGAAATAATCTAAGCGTCTGTCGAAAGATGAATGGATACAGAAGATGTAGTACATATGTACAATGCAATATTATTCAGCCATGAGAAAGAAGGAAATCCTGTCATTTACAACAACTTGGTGAAACCAGAGGACATCATGCTGTGTCAAATTAACCACACAGGGAAAGACAAAATTATACGTTCTCGCTTATATATGGAATGCTAAAAAAATTTTAACTCATACAAACAGAGTAGAATGGTGTTTACTGGGGTCTGTGGAGTGGGATGGATTGGGAGATGCTGGTCAATCCCCCCATTAGATCTGAGGATCTAATGTACAGCATGGTGACTGTAGTTAATAATACTGTGTTGTATACTTAAAATTTGCTAAGAGATTAGACCCTAAGCATTGTCACCACACACACATAAAAAGGTAGCTATGTGGAGCCACACCCATGGCGTGGTGGTTGAGTTTGGTGCACTCCACTTTGGCAGCCTGGGTTCATAGATTTGGATCCCAGGCATGAACCTACACCACTCCTCAGCCATGCTGTAGTGGCAACCCACATATCAAGTGGAGGAAGATTGGCATGGATTTTACTTCAGGGCTAATCTTCCTCAAGAAAAAAAAAACAATACAAGAGGTAACTATGTGAAGTAATTGATGTAATAATTAACCAGATCGTGATAGTTACTTCACAAATATACATAGTTGAAATCGTCACATTGTATGCTTTAAACGTACACAATATTATCTGTCAACTATACCTTGATGTAGCTGAAAAAAATCCTTCATCATTAATTTTATTGTCATATTTGATCATGAGAAATGTCATAGATTCTATATTTGTATTAAATTTATAATATAAAAACAGTGTCTTACAATAACATTTAAAATAGAATTTTTACTTGAAACATAGAACAGAACCAAAAAAAGCATTGCCATTTACTAAATAAAAATCCATTTCTGTGATAAAATAATGGTAGAAAGAGTGCTGCTAACTTCCCTTACTTGCAGAGAAAAATCCATTTTTGCTGTAAGAAAAACCACATTCAGCAGCCTGGAAGGACAAGACTCATGAAACACACTGAAATAAACAGCATTGTTCAATCTTCTTAGTTCTTTTTGATTATTTTATTGT
Source organism: Equus quagga (assembly GCF_021613505.1). Classification (NCBI taxonomy): domain Eukaryota; kingdom Metazoa; phylum Chordata; class Mammalia; order Perissodactyla; family Equidae; genus Equus; species Equus quagga. The sequence continues at coordinate 45,430,265 of NC_060272.1, read as the reverse complement.
CATTAAATCTGTAAAACTACCTGATCATAAACAGTTTCCAGGAATCAGCACTAAAGGAGAAAGACAAAGATAGAACAATTTAGAATAAAGTAAACCCTATTTCCCATGCTCCATTTTTAAGACGTGACTACTTGTGTAAAATGAAATTACTCTTCTTCACTGAAAATTGGGTTCTCTCATACTTTCCATATTTTATTAAAATTGCTTCACTTTTTCAGTTCTTAAATCTAAGAAATAATTTTGAGGGCTACCTGTCATATTACATATAAAAGTGTTGCCTTAATTATGTCAACTATTTCTTTGTAAATTTTATAATAATCTGGCACTTTTTCCATTATTATTGAGATTATTGTAATTCACTTCTTACTATTTATTTTCTATAGAATGTTGATAACATCCAACTAATCTCTCTTCTTCCTTTTTTTTCCTTTTTTCCTTCATTAAGTAAACCTCAGTAAACTTAATCACAGTGAAAGGTTAATTCTCTAATGAAAGGTAATCTAAAAGAAGATAAATTAATGTGGTACTTTGATACCAGGTATTCTCAAATTATGGGCAGGATAAATCTTTGCTACACACTTTTATGACATAGAGAAGGTAACATATGAAACTCTATACCATAATTTAGTCAAATGTACCCTGAGGAACACCAGTCATTTATGAAATGGCCACTCCCAGCTTCTCTCAGAAATCATAGTAGCTCTGCCACCCAGGAATTTGAAAGGGTTGCAACTTCACAGGCTGATGCCAAGAACCCTTCTAGAGCTCATCAACAGACTTGCTTATCATTGATTCCTGACTATTTAGTTTTCCATTAGAGTGAATTAAAAATAGCATATTTTTCAATTAATAAGCAGAGTAGCATTGCACCTGAAATTTCCAGGTCAGAATTATCTACCCTCTGGTGTTTTAAGAAGGCCGTGAGGAGATTTAGCCCAGCTGTCAATATGAGGGCAGTAATAAATAACTTCTAGATGCTGAGGAGGAAGCGCCATGGTCTATGAGTAATCTAGGCAGCCTCAAGCTTAAAGTCTATTAAAACTCTCCTCAGAAGCAGTGATTTTTATCTCTTAGAAAATAAAATAAAATTTTGACTTTAAGGATTAATTATTATTATTATTTTTACATTGTGTTGCTGTTGTCAGACTTGGCTTTACACTCCTAGTAATTCTGGAGTGTGAACAATATCCAGGGAATGGTTTTGAAAACCTATCACAAGTGCCTATTGAGGCCATCTTGAGCTGCTAGATGAGGTTGGCAGTCAATGAGAGAGACGACAGCAGCTGCCATGCTACACTTTGGAACAATTTTTACTTGAATTGACTATGCACTTAGAAACCACTTCCCTTCACAATTTTTGTTATTTGTTTCTCTTGACGTCTTTTTTGTTTGATTGCTTTTGTTCTGAGGAGAGGGAGTCACATTCTATAAGCACGACCTGGTAGTAAGAAATGGAAATATTTACGAAGAGAATATTAAAGTTGTAAAGTTAAAAAAGGAATTTAGCAAGTTTTTCCAAATTAATTTTTCTGTTACATTGCTACCATATTATATATCTCTCATTAATTTGTATTTAGTTATCCTCTTTTAAAAACCATAGACTTGGGAACACGGCTGGCTAAAAAGTGGTTTATGTCTCTAATAATCTTGTGGAAGAAATAACAAGAGGTGAGTTTTGGGGGAGAAAAACACATGAAGGTCTTTTCAGGTCTTCTAAGTTACTTGAAAGAAAACAAGAGAATGGGCAATGTTTAACTTGATCCAAAAATGCTGTGACAACTTTTCACTCCTTGTGACCCAATTTAGCAACTTAGCGGTTACTGACAGTTTCATATCATTGCTCATAATCTGCATAAGAGAAATAAAATGGTAACAGAAAAAAAAAAACCCTTACATAGCATGATTTTTGCCTGACCTATTCATTTCATAGCATACTATTAAAAATTATCTTCTGATGGAAGTAATATAAACTAGGGAAAAATGTTTCTATATAAAAGTACTGCTATTATTAATGCACTTATAGAAGTATCTGGTAATTGGACAAGTAGAAGGAATAAATTCGTGCTGTGTCATTCCATCATAATGTATTCACAGATACCAAAAAACAGATATAGATATAATCTAATCATATTTAAGAAAAGATTATTTCATTTGGAAAAATTATTGTTTAGTTATTTATTCATATTTAAATACTTTACTTTTTGGAGCATTATTAGTTTTACAGCAAAATTTAGAGGAAGGTACAGAGAGTTCCCATATACCCCCTGCCTCCACACAGGCAGAGCTTCCCCATTATCAACATCCCTCACCAGAGTGTTAGACTTGTTACAACTGATGAACCTACACTGACACAGCATAATCACTTAAAGCCTATAACTTATATTATGGTTCATTGTTGGTGTTGTACATTCTACGGGTTTGGACAAATGTACAATGATATTTATCCACCATTATAGTATTATATAGAGTATTTTCACTGCCCTAAAAGTCCTCTGTATTCTCTCTATTCATCCTTACCCCACAATCCCTAACTCCTGGTAAGTACTGACCTTTTTACTGTCTCTATAGTTTTTCCTTTTCCAGAATGTCATATAGTTGGAATCATACATTATGTAACCCTTTCAGATTGGCTTCTTTCATTTAGTAATATGCATTTAAGTTTCCTCTATGTCTCTTCATGGCTTGAAAGCTCATTTATTTTTTATTTTATTAATCTATTCACCTACTGAAGAACATCTTTGTTGCTTCCAAGTTTTGGCACTTATGAATAAAGCTGCTGTTAACCTCCATGTGGAGATTTTTGTGTGGACATCAGTTTTCAACTCCTTTGGGAATGTATCAAGGAGTATGATTGCTGGAAATATGGTAAGAATATTTTTAGTCATGTAAGAAACTGTCAAACTAGCTTCCAAAGTGGCTGTACCATTTCACATTCACATCAGCAAAGAATTAGAGTTCCTGTTGCTTGAAATCCTTGGCAACATTTGGTATTGTCAATGTCCCAGATTTTGGCCATTCTATAGTTGTGTAGTCTTATCTCATTGTTGTTTTCACTTGCATTTCTCTGATGACATATGATGCGGAGCATATTTTTGTTTTTATTTTATATTTTACAGATGACTTATTTGCCATCTGTATTTTTGTGTGTGAAGTGTTTGTTAGGGTCTTTTTTTTTTTTCTTAGTGTTGAGTTTTAAGAGTTCTTTCTGTGTTTTGATAACAGTTATTTATCAAATGTGTCTTTCACAAATATTTTATTCAAGATTGTGGCTTGTCTTCTCATTATCTTGACATTGTCTTTAACAGAGCAGAAGTTTTTAATTTTACTGAGGTCCAAATTATCAATTGCTTCTTTCATGGATTGTGCCTCTGGTGTTCTACCCAAGAAGTCACTGCCATACCCACGGTCATCTAGGTTTGCTCTTATGTTATCTTTTAGGAGTTTATAGTTTTGAATTTTGAATTTAAGTCTGTGATCCATTTTGAATTAATTTTTGTGAAGAATGTCAAGTCTGTGCCTAGATTAGTATTTTTTGCATGTGGTTGTCTAGTTGTTCCAGCACCATTGGTTGAAGAGATCTACTTGTCCATTCTTTCACTAGTTCCACACTGTCTTGATTAATATAGATACATTGTAAGTCCTGAAGTTGGGTAGCAGCAGTCCTCCAACTTTGCTCTTCTCATTCAATATTATGTTGGTTATTATTGGTCTTTGGCCTCTCCATATAAACTTTAGAATCAATTTGTTGATATTCATAAAAGAACTTCTTGAGATTTTGACTGAGATTGCATTGGATTTACAGATTGAGAAGAACCAAAATCTTGACAATACTGAGTCTTCCTATCTGTGAACATGGAAAATCTCTCCACTTATTTAGTGCTTCTTTGATTTTGTTTATCAGAAATTTGTAATTTTCCTCATGTTGTTCTCATACATATTTTGTTAGATTTATACCTATTTAATTTGCTTTGGGTGCTAATGTTAATGGTATTGTGTTTTTAATTTCAAATTTCACTTATTCATTGCAGGTACAGAGTAAAGCAATCGACTTTTTAAATATTAACTTTGTATCCTGCAACCTTGTTATATTTGCTTATTAGTTCCAAGAAGAAAATTTATTTTTTCAAAACTTAGCATAACCCACAAAGGAGTAAATCCGGATGTCCAGCAAACATCTGAAAAGGTGCTTAACATCAAAATTCATTATATAATTGAAGCTTAAAACCACAGATATGTACCACTTTACACACACCAGAATGGTACATGGAAAAGAGTGTACAAAATACTGGCAAGGGTGAGGAATGATTGTCGTGACAGTGTAAATTGCTACTGAAAAGCCTTTGTTAGTGCCTTCTAAATGTGAACACACATATACCTTATGACCCATTAATTCCATTTTTAGACAGAAATGTGTGCACATTCGAACCAAAAGATGTAGAAATTAACATCCAAAATAGATCTATAAATAGTGGCTCAAACTTGTAAATAACCATAGTGTCCTTCTTCAATAAAAGTAATCTTCAACTGTTGAATTAATAAAAACTAATGTATGGCAATAAAAGTCAGAATGAGAATTGTCTTTGTCCATGAGGTGGGTTGTGACTGGAAAAGTGCTTGAGAGGGTTTTTGGGGTACTGTAATGATCCATTTCCTGATCTGGGTTGTGGTTACACATCTGTGTTCACTCTGAAAAGACTTTGAGCTACACATATATGACTTATCCACTTGTCTCTTAGGCATAGGACACTATAAAAGAAATGTTTTCTTGAAAAATAAGGGAATATTTGATTTAAATATAAAGTATCGACCTCAGGAGAGGATTCTGAACTCTAGACAGAGATTACAAGTCTTGAGCCTACAGACAAAAATTGAAGCCTTGGAAGAAAATAAAAGTCTCAAGAAGAAAATGTAGATTGAAGAGATAAAAGCTAGAACTTTGAGATAAAGCGGCTTTCAAAGAGCAGAAGATAAAGCCAGCAAGAAGAGTAAGAAGCAGTGGTCAGATTTAAGAAAAAATTGAGGAGTGCTTTGGTAACATAAACCAAGGAAGGGGAGTTATCAAGAGTGTCAAATGCAAAGATGTACAATTATGTACAGAATTAACTTTTGAATTTAACTACAAATACATCACTAATGACCTTAATGAGAGGAATGTCATTTTAAGTTAGAGATGAAAGCCTTACTCTAACAAATTGAAGTATGATTGGAGAAAGTAGACCCAGTGTTTATAGATATTATTCACAGTGTTTGTCCACAAAAGAAATGTTAGAGATAGAGCAATAACAAAAAGAGATGAATAGCTGTTTTCACCAACTCTGTAATATTGAGAAAACCACTTAAGTCTTCTCAGGTTTAAAATCCTTACAAGCCAAAAAGTATAATAAAACCTAAGTAGTTATGAAATATATGTACAAATGAGTTGTAATTCAATAAAACACTTTGAAACTTCATTTAAATGCTACATTAAATAATAGAAAATAGAATGTAATAGAACTACACTTTATCACATGGCACCTTTTTTTCAAATATAAGGGTAAATTTGAAAATAGCTATGTATTTGAATAGTGTATGAGGAGCTATATGATTGTGAGTTCCCTTCAACTTGTGCTTTTTTTTCTTGTACTATTTACATCTGAAATGTGTACTAAATTTCTATTATTTAAAAAAGTAGATTAGTGCCAAATGGTAGCAGAATTGTAAATTAAGGGCAGTGAGATTTGAATTACGTTAAGGAGTCAAGGAAGTGAAATAATGGAGCAAGTTGGAGAGATTATGAAGAGCTCTCTAGAGAAAGCCTAAGACAATATTACAGCAGAAGTATCATGACCTAAGAAACACAGACAATGCCAGTTTAGATACCAGCAATGAACTTTGTAGTTTTTTTCCTCATGTTTTAAGTAAGAGAATAAACTGCATAATAAATGTATGCAACTGTTCATCACACAACTGAGAATAATGAGACAATCTGCATTGATTTTTTCATAAGAAAACATAATCACCAATACCAATCCCTTTTGGCTTTTACCTTAATCATATTTTTTATTTAAATTGAATTCGTTAACAATAGATTTTTTGTCCCAATGCAAAAAAGATTATATGATCCCTGATGGGATATATATATATGTATATATATACTGGAGTCTCTTTAAAAGTTGCATATTTATCCAGTAGTCTAGGGACTGCTGATTCTGCTTCTTCCTCCTATTTTATGATTCTCTATAATGCTGATGAATTTGTAGTGACTGAAGCAACCAAGTATAACTGAACACCCAAAGCTGATAGATTTCATAATATGCCTCAGAAAAATTTAGGAACTTTAATTTAAATATCAAATTTATTCTTTTTGTACATTAGCATTTTATCTGTGTTATATATGCTACTGGTCATTTTAAATTAATAGCATTTAGTGAAAATGTGCTTCTTTTCCAAGATCCTATTAGAGAACTCACAACAAATTGATAAATGTTGACATGGTAGTGAAATCAATAACTTTATCTCTCAAGATATTATCTGCTTCAGTCTTACTGACAAATTTAAAATCACTAGAGAAAACTGCTCATCAAAGGGACATGTAATTATTTAGAGCAGTTTCTTACATTGCACGCATATATTGCGTGGTTACTTTGGAAATAGCCTTAGGTATCAATGAGAGCCACACACCATAGATCTCAATTACAGAAAGAAAATCTGAGAGCAGTGGCACAATCATGCAAAGAGGAATAAAAGCTGAGTACAAGATAGTGTTCTTTTCACAGCCAGTCATTGCAGTGTCAGTAAATATGGTAGTGTTAGATTTGAAACTTAAAATAGTTAGGGCATATCACATGTAAATTACAATATTTAGTTCCTTTTATATGATTTTTTTTCTCTCTGGAATATGATATTTTCCCTCTATCTGTAAAATGATTTAACACACTAAAATATATAGAGATCTATATTTATCTTTTTAATATATCTTATTATATGCTTATAATTTAATATTTCTTTTGGGAGAGGTTCTTTAATGAAGAAGGCACTCACTGAAATAGACATATAAAAGGAAAGTGTGATATTGGTATAGGAGTTTCTGCTGATAATCAAACTAATCTATTTTGATTAGAAATAGAACTTTCCCATTAAGTAGAATTCCTCGCTACTTTGCTGGTTCATCTGGAATCCAGCCTAATAGTCAAATAATATCACTGATTATGTTTTGTTTAGAAAAGTTGAAATTGTTGTTATAGGCTAAATTGTGCCCTGCTAGAAATTCATATATTGAAGTCCTAACCCACAGGACCTCAGAATATTATTGTATTTGGAGATGAATCTTTAAAGAGCTACTTAGGTTAAAATGAAGTCATTAAAGTGGTCCCTAATGCAATATGACTGCTGTCCTTATAAGAAGAGAAATTTGCATACAAAACACCTCCAGCAGGGAGACAATGTGAAGACAAAAGGAGAAGACAGCTATCTACAAGCTGAGGAAAAAGGCCTGTGATAGATCCTTCCCTCATGCCCCTCAGAAAAAAACCTGCTGACACCTTGATTTGGGACTTCTAGCCTCCAGAACCGCGAGAAAATAAATTTCTGTTGCTTAAGCTATTCAGTTAGTGCTACTTTGTTACAGCAGCCCCTGTAAGCTGATACAAGTATCAACCGCAGGAACAGATACTGCATAGGCCTTTGCCAAATATGTATTACCAGGATATTGGAGTTATAATTCAAAACATGAATCTGAGTCTGTAAATTCAGTTGCCCCCTTCTGGATAAATTAATTAAAATAATCAAAAATGCAGAATATAAAAATATCCTATATCCATTCTGGAAAATAGAAAAGATCTCCAGAGACATTCTAGCAATACTAAGAAAATTCTCTGAGATCAAAGAAAACTCAAGAAAGATCAGTCTTCTGGAAAGGCCAACCAACCAGCAATTCTTGACTAATGGAAATGTCTGGCTGGGTGAGAACAGGAATGAGACTAAAATCTAAGCAGAAATCACTGGGGCTCAGCGTAAATGCAAGTCACGAGTCAGTTGATGAAGCGGGGTGGAGAGATGCATTTCTTTTAAAAATTGCACTGTATTAATTTTAGCAGATTTAATGAAGATAATTTATATACCATCATATTCACCTGTTTTTCAGGTAAAATTCTACAATTTTTAGTAAATTTAAAGAGTTGACCAACCATCATACAATCAAGATTTAGAACATTTCTAACACCCTTGAAAGATCTCTAGCAATGTATTAAGTTTGACCTCACAACCAATTCTGGAAGTTGCAATGGGTCCCAGAATGCAGAGGGTCAGACTGAGTGTTTGCTCTTACGGCTATTTGGTGGTCTCACCTAGCTTACACTTTCCCCTTTACTAGAAATACTGCTATTATCTGCTTTTAATAAATAGAAATATATTGAATATTTTAAGTTTAGGGTTTTTTTCCTGTCCGCAATTTTTATTTTGTTCTGTTTAGCGAAGCTGGTCAATTACATGGCCTTGCCTTCATGTATGACACAGATGCCGCAGTTCAGTCATAGTAACCCATTCTCCTCGATGGTGTTGTTGTCCAAGAATAGGCATTTGCTGAAACAAGGGCTGATTTGAACCCTTTAGAGGGCACTGTATGCCTATCTACCAGCAAGTCTTTGGTATCCAAGAAAGAGCCTTGTTCAGAAAAAGTCAACATATAAGAAAACAAAATGACTGACTGAAAGATACAGAGTCCCTTGCCTGAAGGAAGTCAATTTCTTAAAATTCCCAGTGATATGAGTCAATAAATACCTCCCTCTTTATTCTACCAATTTGTACCTCAAATTTACACCATCCACGAGATCCAGGACATCCCAAGCAGAGACATTAATATGGAAAGTAGTCCAGAGTACCTGGCAGAAGCAAGTATAAATCTCTTCAAAATGATATGTGCTTAACCCAGTATGCAGACCCCGGTCTGTGGGCCACATGAACTCACTAATAAGACAACAAGTACAACGAAACCAGCCACCTTGGATACCAGTCAAAGGCAACATCAAACCACAGACCTAAAACCCTCAAGTCTATTGTAATAGAGATATGAGCTAGAAAAGGTAAAATAAGTATTTTTAAAGAAATAAAACAATAAAAACACAGGACTGTCAGAAATGACGATGACCCTCTTTCATCCTCATCTGAAGGCTTCTTTATCACAAGAAGTTAAGCTCATTCAGAGATCAACCTTAACTAATAAACAAGCCTGCACAATCACATACAGTTCAGAAAGAAAACACATTTTTCTGTGAAGAGCGTATGGCGACCAGTCATCCTAGGTAGGATGAAATGCCTTGATAATTGCATTATTATTTTATTTTTATTATGGTTTTTATAATATATCCCTCAAAATAGTAATATTTATAATCGATAGATCAGCTTAATCATGTGGCTTGTTTAGTTAAAATTACTAATTTGCTTGGGCTTATATACAAGAAACCAGAAAAAGCTAACTTGGCTGAAGCATCTACCTTTGATCTTTATCCTGGGATCCAGGTGTCATTCAACATGACCTCTGTTCTTGGATATGTGGCATACAGTGCACATTACTTATTTCTAAATAGCACGAAATCTTGTAGTTATGAAGAAGGAAGCAGTATACTTTATGATAAAGGAGAGAGATGGAGGTGAAGTGAGCTTATATACAAAGTAAAAGCTTAGGAACGGACAGACACGTTTTTGGCTGTGAGCTGTGGGGAGCACTCTCTGTATACAACTTTTTAAGTGCAGTCCATGCTATAATGTGTCCCTCACTGTGAGTCCTCCAAAAACTTCAAAATTACTGTGCTGTAGTAGATTGACTTACACTCAAATACTCAAATCTTATAGAATGCTTTACTTTTTAAGTCAAGGTTTATGTGAATTATAATAGAGTCAAGCCATAAGGTCAAGGGCAATAGCTGATGTAGATGTTACAGAAAAACCACAAAGAAGAAACTGCATTAAAAAACAAAAAGGCCAACAATTAACCAAAATAAAAATATTAGAAGGGAAATTAAAATAGTAGTAGTAAATGTTATAGGCATATGGCTAATATATTTACTCTATAAATATTTTGTATTATATTTCCATTGGTAGATATATATACATATAGGAAGGTACCTTGAGATATTAATGTTTGTGATTTTTCTCTTCTGTCCTTTGTTTACATTTTATTTCTCAGTGAGAGGCAAAGTCATCCAGACTACCCAAGTGTAATCGGGAAGTACAAAGGGGAAAAACCATCCATGTTCAGTTTTGGGCTTCCAAAGCAAATTTTTAGTGCTCCTAAGGATAATAAGACTTTTAAAATTGTATGTCTTGAGATGCAAATACTGGGTTTTCTTGAGCCAGGCTAGTGATTGGGGTGGGAGAAGACTTTTGAAAATTTAACGGTAAGATCTTTAAAGAAGTAGTCGGTAGAGCTAGTGCAATGACAGCGGATCGGAAGAAGGGAGAAAGATCCAGACTACTTCTTCTCCCAGGAAAACAGAATGAGAATCAATTGGATAGGGCAGGGTAGAGGGATAATATTATTTGATCAAATATGATTAGATCAGAATGAAGAATAACTTTTGGACAAAATGAAAGTATCTGCCTCATGGGGTTGTAAGGATTAAATGAGATATTATTTGTGCATAGAGCAGCACCTGGTTCTCAGTAAGTGCTCAAAGATATATTATTAGACGTAATTTCATGCATTAATTTATGTGTATGTTCACTTAATAAAACATATTTTTAAAAATTGAAAAGCATATGAGTTAAGCTGTTGCCAATAATCTTTCTGACCTGCTGCTAGGGACTTTCATGTTTTGTATTACATACTTTTGTGATGGTTGGTTAATGAACTATGATTTTTAATTAAAAAAAGTAAATAAAACACCCACACAATAAGAAGACCTTCAATAGGAAACCAATATGAACAGAAAATTAAAAAATAAAGGCCACACCTGGAAGTTACACACCTACAGGTAGAAAAAACCCATCTAAATAACGCAAGAGAACTCAGAAGAGTGGCTGGCCTATGGCAGGTGCAAAAAGTGAATTGTCAATGAATAATAAAGGAATCACAAACCAACAACTTAGTGCAGTTTTGTCCATAAGGCTGTCAGTAAGTCTGTAGCATTATGTGTTTGTTTTGTTTTGAAAACTAAATTGCAATATGTATTATGAATTTTAATATATTTGCATACTTCTTCCAATAATTCCATTTCTGCTAATCTATTTGGAATAGATAATATTAATTATAAAGGGAAATTATTTCATAAACTATCATTTTTATTATGATTTGTGCAATAAAAACAGGCAAATTAAACCATTAAAAAGAATTAAATAAGAATTTATTTTATTAAATAAAAGTTGCAGTATAAACAAAAAATCCTCAATAACATCCCAGTTGCATTTATTATATTCAACTGCTTAAACACAATAAGATGAGTTAAAAGAAAAAGCTGCAATTATTTTGTTCATCAGTTTTTCATGAGTACAGATAATACAGAAACAAAACTGAAGAAGAGGTTAGTTGTTGTTCTTGGGGCCAGGTACGTGGGAGTCCTAGACTGGCCCATCCTGACCAGAGGAAAATGGAAGTCCTAACCATACACTGTATTTCTGAATAGCTCTATCGTTGACCTTAGGTACATAAGTAGACAAATACTGTTTGTGGCATTGTCTGGGGATGATATGTACTAAAACTGAACTGAAGATAGGATTGTCAAGCAAAGAAGAATATTTTCGTTTTAAGTAAGACATTCTAAAGTATTTTCAGAAAAATTAGGATATTGAACATTCTGTTGTTTCTCCATTGAATACAGGTTTTGTTTTTCATGAAACACTTCTCTGAGAGTAGAAGAATATAAAGCCCATAGACTGACCCTAGTTTTTAAAAATGCAATTTTTCTCTAGCATAAAAATGGCAATGCTGATCATGGAACACAGCAAATGTTTTTTAAACTACAGCAAAGGAACAATTGGTTAGCTATTTAGCAAAATGTATAGATTTAAATTTACATATAAAAGCATATGATTAAATACATTCCAGTTTATATACATGTAAGTATATGTATAATGAAGTATTATATATATAAATATATATAATGAAAGATGCTAATAATCAAATCACTAATAAAGAAATAACTATCCTTGAACAAATAAATAAACTGATTTCCTTCCTTTCTCTGAGAGTCTGAATGTGTTTTTGTATTTGATATTCCATGATTTGTCAATATGCAAGAAGTACATCCATGATTTTAAAAAATCAGAAAAATGCAAGTAAAAGATCTTTGAAAATTTGTTCTGAATGATTATTTAATTACTGTAAATCATTTTATTTCCTTAGAATACTTTTGTTATTAGTTACATTTATATTTTCTTAAGAGAAATTTTAATTTATTTGAAATTACCTGATGTTTAATCTTCAGTAGGTTTATTAATTCTCTGTGCTTTGTTTCCCAAACTTCTGAATTCCATGTTAAACATATGTCGCATTTTTCTTGTTCACTAGACTAAGAAATTATGTGTATGGTAATAGGTGCAGAGTGTCTATCTCTTAGATAATTGTCAGAAATAATGCTATAAAGAGCTGTAGCTGTGCTTGCCTTATCTTAAGCTCTCAGCAAATGCTAGCACTCAGTGTGGCCTAAGGGATTACCTGAGATAACATATGTAAAGCCCTGTGTATAATGCGTGGTACAGGAAAAGCGAAGTAGTAGTTTTCTTATCACTATTATTAAGAAGGATTTAAAAATCAGAAATATAATAATATGCTGCTAGGTTGTGTTTTAATCTCCATTTACTGAGAGGCAGAAAGCATGTAATAGCACTTTTCAGACTCATCTTAAAAATGTTTGGCACAATTTTTCTTCTTTAGAGGGAGATAGTATAATTCTGACCTACTGATATCTCATATATATAAAGTCAGAAAAGAAGTTAGACACTTCTAGCCAGTGTCATGGGTGGCCAAGATTAATCTTGGGATTGCCACAGTCACATCTATTTAAATATGTAAACATAGAAAGTCTTGATATTGAGCAAAACATTTAATTTTAGAACTAGAACAAATAGGAGAGATTCCTGCTTAAGCCCAAGTTTTATAGTCTGAGACATTTTAAATGACTTGCCAAAGTCAAACAGAACATTTGTGAGATAAGAGGGAGTTCAATATTCATTCAATAATGAAAGAACTTGTAAATTTCAGCCCAAAGCTTCTTCTAGACATGTAGCAAACCTCAGAGAAATTTTAGAGTTGAGATGGAGCAACTGGAATAAAGGTATTCGTCAAAAATATCTGAGTTGCAGTAGAAAGTTCAATGGGACCATATGAAGAAGTCAGAGCAGTACAGTTGCCATTATGTAGTGAAAAATGTATGGATTATTTAATTTAAATACTTGGTATAATTCGGTATTTGCATAATTGACCCTTATTAAATTGTAGTATAGCTTTTGCTAAACACATATTTTTCACTCTTTAGAAGTCATTGAATTTACAATTCACCAAAATGTCTAAAAATCAGTGGGCTATAATTATGTCACTTACTGAGAAGCTTAAAAAATAGAGTTAATCTTGTATGGAGAGCTAACTTTGATATTTTTCTATTTTCAATCATATGAACACATTAAAAGAGCTAACATATATTTAGTGCTAACTATGTGCTGGACTGTGGATTAATCATATTCAGGCTTGGTCTCATTTAGTCACCTACAATCTTATAACTTTGGTATTAGTGTGTTTGTTCACCTATAAACTGTTAAGTAACCAACATCCCCAGAATCATACAGTTACCACTGGGATGCAGAACTGAGCCTAAGTTTTTTTCTAATACCTAGCATTCTCATTATATTGACCTTCATTATAGTATTCATAAAGGTAAGCATAATGTGCATGTATTTTCTGTAATAATATTGAATATAAATTCAAGACCTGAAATTCCAATGTACTTCCAGGATCATATTTCCCTAATCAAAAATTAGGAGTAATATAAACTGACCATGGATACAGATGTATGAGCTCAAGAACAGCTAAATTTGTAAATGTCCAGGTGCACATCACAGCTGCCACGTTGGTTTTGTTCCACCAGGTGGGCTAAAATCCTACTGCAACGATTTGGCATTATCAGTTAGGCCATGCACCAGAGTCGTATAATACGCAAACAGTCTGTTGCTTCTTATATTCTTATATTCCACTTTACAGAATACCAATACAAATAAGAATCTAAGAGTAGTAAAATAAATTTAGAATGGAAATATTCCTGTTTTTCTACTTTCCTTTCTTCAATAAAGAATATATATGATACTGGAGCTTTCAGTCCAATTATCACTTCTTCCCTTGAGGCATTTTCTTATTTCCTGTCTACAGATTTTCACACATAGAAAATAGGGAGATCCCTTAAGGAAATTTAAGAAAAAATCTTCTTCTACCACATTTTATGTATCACAAATCCTTTATTGTTTAGGATATAGGAAAGAAACTTAGTATTCCATATGCTCATTTCTCATCTCAAAGCAATGAGGTGATATCTAAACTTTTATATTCCTAAACTCACATAAGAACAAAAATTTCACAAAATAAATGAACTATTGATTAAGCATTGAGTTCTTTTGGTCTCCTAACCAGGAAACATCCTTTCAAGATATTCATGAAATTAAATCAAGCCAGTTAACATTTGAGAAACATTGCCAGGTGGGTAAAACTTTTTCTATATTACCGTCATTGAAGACTCATTTTTAAATTTTTTTACATCATAAAGAAATAAGCTACAATGTTTCTTTTTTGATGTAGGTCCAAATTCATAAATGATTCTATCAGGCAAGAGTGGAAAGGAGAGAACTTTTTTTTTTAATAAGGAAGATTAGCCCTGAGCTAACATCTGCCAATCCTCCTCTTTTTGCTGAGGAAGCCTGGCCCTGAGCTCACATCCATGCCCATCTTCCTCTACTTTATATGTGGGACACCTACCACAGCATGGCTTGCCAAGCGGTGCCGTGTCTACCCCCGGGATCTGAACCGGCGAACTCCTGGCTGCCGAAGCAGAACACGTGAACTTAACCACTGCGTACCCCAGCTGGCCCCAGGAGAGAATTTCTTAATGAGACTCATTTGAAGGTTAGCTTACCCCACCTCTGTTGCCTTATGAAAGTTTTGTATTTTGAGCTATCCTTCTGAAGCATTAACTTGCACCCTGTCTTCCTTATGTTCACAAATTACGTCAATTGGTGGAATTCAGTAAAAATAACTTGCATTTCCCCTGAATCCTAGAGGTCAGGGTAAGAAAAAATAAAACTATTTAACTCATTTTCAACCTTAGAGGTACAAAGCCTTTTCAGATATTACTCTCTACATTGGCTTCTTTCAATGCAAGTTTTATCCAAAAGCAAGTGGTTCCCAAGGGCTACTTAATAGCTTTCAGTAATTTTAGCAAATGTTTGACATTTTAAAAGATATGCTTCACTAAACTAAAAAGACATGCTTCACAGCACATTCTAGAGCTGCCGTAATTATGAGGTTTGTGGGATTCTAGTGTAAATCATGCTTGTCAGACTCTTATTTTTTAACAAATAGAAATGTTTTTCTGGGTAAACTATACATGGAATCAAAAATATTATTTAAAAATGCTCCCATGTAAACTAGGTATTTGATCAGTCAATGCTATGTTCAATGTGTGTCACTAGGCAAATTAGCAAAACATAACCTGTTGAATTAAAAACAAATTGATCTTAAATAAGGTAGCCAATTGTCAATTTTCTCAGAGTGGGAGTAACTTGGCAAAAGTCTAGCAGACCGTGAACTTCCCTTTTTCACTAAACTTCTAGTTGTCTAGGGAATGAGTCTGGTGAATAGTTAGAGAGTTGATCTAATTAACGTCAGATATTAATAAGTAAGTATTGCTCCATAGGATTCACATCCATGAGTCTTGCTAAGAGTGGAAGTTGTTAAGAATGAAAAGACCAAGCCAGATAGTGGAGATGGAATCATAGGATTCAGAAATACATTCACAGATGTCATGGTCTAAAGGAAATGGTGCCAAGAAATTTAAAATGAGTAATGCTTTGGTCCCTGGCTCACTGTTTTGAAAACTTTTTAAATTGATGTTTTGTTTTGTTTTTTACTGTGTCTGAGGCAAACAGCTTTGTTTCTTGAAAATATGCATGATTCTTTAATAATGCAGGTCACTGCCTAACATAATATAGCACAAAGTCTTAGATTTGGTGTTTCAGAGAAACAAAATATTGGTTTTTCCATGACCCCTACATTGGTAAAGCTGTTAAGATAATCCAGACCAACATGATAATGAGATATGGTGGATACAAGGGAAGAGTAGCCCAATAATTTACAGTGAGAAATGTGGACCGGAATACTTCTGACAACCCATGCCCTACATTGACTTTTGTATGAAGTTGCAATTAAGATTCAGTGACATGACAGATGCCCTGAAGATGTAGAGCATGTCCTACAGCCTACCTGGGCAGTAGAACAAATTCATAGTCCCACCCAACTACTAAGCATAGCCTCCAGTCCCACCTCACTGGAAAGCATGGCCCAGATGCCTGGTAGCCTCAGAGCACATCCTATGGCCTATCCAGTCAGAGAGCCAAGTGAGCAGCCCTGCCCAACAGTTGAGCATAGCCTTGGGCCCCACCTAAGCACAGAACCTAAACAGTGATGCTGAGGAGCCATGGAGCTCAGCCTACAAACCCACCCAGCAGCAGACCCCTGCCTGATGGGCCCTGCCCAGTTGCTGAAGACAGCCTGCAGCCTCACCCAGGCAGGGAGCCCATCCAATGACCCAGCCCAATCATGAAGCATAACCTGTAGCCCCACCTGATTAGGGAGACTGGGCAGCCACCTGTCCAAATGTGGAGTACAGTCTCAAGGCCCACACAACTTCAGGGTAAAGCTGGAGGCCATGCCCAATCACAGAGCCCGGCCAGTGACTAGCCCAAAAGTGGAGCACAGCCAATGGCCGACCCAAATGCAAAGTCTAGCCTACAGACCCTCCCAACTTCAGGGCAGAGCCTGTGATCACACTTGATCACAGAGCAAGGCCTGAGGACCCATCCAACTGTGAAGCCTGACCTGTGACTCCACCTGAACACAGAGTCTAGTCAGCAACACCATCCAGTTGAGGAGGATAGCCTGAGGTCCCACCTGAACAGGAACAATTGCAAACCACATCCCACAGGCCTGCCAATTGGCAGAATACAACCAGTGGCACTGCCTTGCCAGGAAACACAGCCTGTGACCCTTCCTGACCAGAAGTGATTTCAGAGCCCAGCTAGTGGCCCCACCTGGCTCCAGAACACAGCCATCAGCCCCACTTGACTAGGGAGACCAACTAGTAGCCTGACTTGAACGCGGACCCCAGCCAGCAGACCCACCCAACTATGGAGCCCAACAAGTGGCACTCCCCCCCACCCCCAGCTCCAGAACAGAGCAGTAGTCTCACCTAACTAGTAGCGAGCCCCACCTGCCCACAGACACTACCAGGTTACCTGTCCAGTAGCTCAAGATGAGCTGACTGGTGAAGGTTTTTCCCTGCCAAAGCAAACCTGTAACGTCTAGAAGAGGAGACCGCTTACTTAATGCACAGATACAATAAAAGGATATAAAGATCATGAAGAATCAGGTAAAGATGACACCATGAGTGTAACTAATAAAGCTCCAATAACTGAGTCTAAAGAAATGGAGATCTATGAACTAATTGTCTTCCAAAGAATTCAGATTAATCATCTTAAAGAAGTTCAGCAAACTACAAAAGCACACAGACAACTAAATGAAATTAGGAAAACAAATTTATGAACAAAACAAGAAGTTCAACACAGAAATAGAAACCATCAAAAATACCAAATGGAAAACCTAGAGCTGGAGAATCTAATGACTGTATTGAATAATTCTAGAGAGCTTCAAGAGCAGAATCAACCCAGTAAAAGAAGGAATCAATGATCTTGAAGACAGTTCATTTGAAATTAACCAGTCAGAGGATCAAACAAGAAACAAGAACAAAAAGAGTGAAGAAAGTCTACAGGACTTACGGGATACTGTCAATAGAAACAATATATGCATTATGAGAATCCTGGAAGGAGACGAGAAAGAGAAAGTAACAGAATGTCTATTTAAACGAACAATTGCTGAAAACTTCCCAAACATGGGGTGAAGGTGGTCAAAAGGTGCAAACTTCCATTTATAAGATAAATAAGTTCTGGAGATATAATGTACAGAATGGTGACTATAGTTAACGATTCTGCATTGTGTATTTGAAAGTTGCTAAGAGAGTAAATCTTAAAAATTCTTGTCACAAGAGAAAAAATTGTAAATCTGTGAGGTAACAGATGTTAACTAAACTTGTGATAATCATTTCATAATGTATACATATATAAAATCATTATGTTGTACACCTTAAATTAATACAATGTTATATGTTAATTATATGTCAATAAAACTAAAAGAAAAAATTAGAACAAAGCTGGGGGCATTATGCTTCCTGATTTCAAACTATACTACAAAGCTCCACTAATCAAAACATTGTAGTACTGGTGTAAAAACTGACGCAAAGATCAGTGGAACAGAATCAAGAGCTCAAAAATAAACCCACACATATATGGTAGACTAACATTTGATGAGGAATCAATAAATACTAACTGGGGAAGAGATAGTCTTTTCATTAGAGGTTGGGGGAGAAACTGCGAATTCACATGAAATAAAATAAAACTGGACACCTATCTTACAGCACCCACAAACATGAACTTGAAGAGAATTAAAGTTTAAAGGTAAGACCTGAAACTTTAAAACTCCTAGAACAAAACAGGAAAAAATCTGCTTGTTATTGGTCTTGGCAATGGTTTTTTGGATATGACACCTAAAGTACAAGCAACAAAGGCAAATATAAACACTCGGAACCACATTGAACTAAAAAGCTTCTGCCAAGCAAAGAAATGATCAACAAAATAAAAAGCAACCTACTTGACAGGAGAAAATATTTTCAAATCATATATCTGATAAGGGATTATTATGCAAAATATGTAAGAAACTCATACAGCTCAATAGCAATAAACAATCTAATTAAGACTAGGCAGAGGACCTGACAGACATTTTCCCAAAAAACATATACAAGTTGCTGATAGGTACATGAAAATGTGCTCAATATCTCTAATAACGAGGAAAATGGAAATCAAAATCACAATGAAATATCACTTCCCATCTGTTAGAATGGCTGTTATCAAAAAGACAATAAATAACAAGTGCTGGTAAGGATGCAGAGAAAAGGGAATCCTTATGCATTGCTGGTGGTAATGTAAATTTGTAGAGTCTCTATGGAAAATAGTATAGAGAGTCTTCAAAAAATTAACACTAGACCTACTCCTTATTCCAGCAATCCCATTTCTGGGTACACACACAAAGGAAATGAAATCACTCTCTCGAAGAGATATCTGCACTCAGTTGTTCACTGCAGCATTATTTACAATAGCTAAGACCTGTAAACATCCTGAGCCTCCATCAATGGATGGATGGATAAAGACAATATAGGGTTTATTTATTTATTTATTTATTTATTTATTTATTTATGTACTTATTTACAATGGAATATTATTCAGTCATACAAAAGAAGGAAATCCTGCCACTTGCAGCAACATGGATGAACCTTAAGGGCATGTGTTAAGTGAAATAAGTCAGATAGAGAAAGACAAATATTATATGATGTCGCTTATATGTGGAATCCAGACAAAAACCAAAATCATTGTAATAGAGAGTCGATTGGTGGTTGCCAGGAGTGGGGAGGTGGAGGAAATGAATGAATGTGGTCAAAGTTCCAAATTTCTGGTTAGAAGATGAATAAGTTCTGGGGATCTTATGTACAACAGCATGATGATAATTAAAAACATTGCATACTTGAAAGTTGCTAAGAGAGTAGATCTTAGAGGTTTTCACTACAGACAAAATAATGTGAAGTATGTGAGACGGTGGGTCTGTTAACTAACCTTACAGTGTTAATCATTTTGCAACACGTATGTGTATCAAATCATCACATGTTACACCTTAAACTTACAGAATGTTATATGTCAATTATATTTCAACAATTATGGAGAAAAAGGGAAAAAAATTAAAACAAATGTGACAGACAAGTTAAAATCATCTGACAAGGATTAGAACATTTTCAATGCTTGTTTGTTTCAAGGAGCATTTAGAACACACTTAAAACAAATGAAGACAAAGTTTCTGAAAGAAATAGAAGATACAAAGAAAAAATAAATGGAAATTTTACAATTGAAAATTGCAATTACTGAAATTTTTAAAAAATGAGTAAATGCGTTCAACAGCAGAATAGAGGGAAGAATCAAGAATGGTAAGATAGGATAACAGAAATTACCTAGTCTAAACAATAGAGAGAAAATAGACTAGAAAAAAAAAAAAAGCATGGCATCAGGGACCTGTGTGATTATAACAAAAGGTCTAACACTAACACTCATGTCATTAGAATCTTGGAAAGAGAGGAAAAAGACTTTCCCAGCAAGGCCCAAGCTATCTAACCAATTTTTGCATTTGTCCTCAAGATATACTCTTATTCACTCACCACCGTGATAATATGATGCTGTCTTTCTTGCCCAGATCACTCTGAACACCCAGGTTCCCTCTCTTTCTTCATTTTCTTCTCTTCTCTTCTCGTGTCTTCTCTTCTCCCCTTCCCTCCCCTTCCCTCCCATCCCTTTCCCTTCCCTTCCCTTCTCTTCTCTTCCCTTCTCTTCTCTTCCCTTCTCTTCTCTCTCTTTTTTTCCCCTCTCTCTTCTTTCTTTCTCTTTCCTTTCTATAACAAGTTCTAATATCTCATCTCTACTCCTCAATCTTTAGGACTCATTCTAAATGACCTTCCCCAAGAAGTCATTTTTTGGGGGGGAGGGGCAATAAATAAGCAGTCATGAAAATGGTTAATTTGGCCAAAAACTATTTTTAAAGGCACTTTCTAAAACTGTATCAGTTAGCATCAGGTTTGGCTGAATGAAGCAGAAAAGCCAAACGGTAGTAGTTTGTTTTCTCCTCACATAAAATAAGGCTGGATGTAGGCAGGCCAGGGTCGGTACAGCAGCTCTGAGTTATCAAAACTCCAGGCTTCTCTTTTTCTTTAGCTGCCTAGCATTGGTTTCTAGCCTCATGATTACTTCATGGTCTTAGATGGCTGTTAGTGGTCAAGCCATTTTGTCTTGAGTCCTAGGCAAGTGGAAAGAAGCGGAGAAGGTAAAGGAAAGGGATATGCCAGTGGACTGTCCTCATTTTCAGAAGTTTTTCTGTAAATCCCACCCACAATTTCCCTTCCCCACTGGCCCGAACTTAGTCACCTAGTCATACTTAGCTACAAAGATTAGAAATGTAGTCTTTGGGGCCTGCCCCATGGCGGAGCGGTTAAGTGCACACATTCTGCTTCAGCGGCCGGGGATTTGCTGGTTCGGATCCCAGGGGTGGACATGGCACCACTTGGCAAGCCATGCTGTGGTGAGCATCCCACATTTAAGTACAGGAAGATGAGCATGGATGTTAGCTCAGGGCCAGTCTCCCTCAACGAAAAGTGGAGGATTGGCAGCGGTTAGCTCAGGGCTAATCTTCCTCAAAAAAGAAAAATGTAGTCTTTTAGCTGGGCAGGGGAAAGGGAGGATGGGATATATTGGATAGGCAATGACCAATCTGTGCCACAGGCAGTTTCAAAATAGTTTGAAACACAGAACGTAGATGAAATAATTGAATTGTGTCCCAAATCAAGAGCTTATCTGAGTACTTATTATGACATTTATTTTAATGGATTCTATATGAGATGTTAATATGAACTCATGTTTAATATATATACAAATAGTTACATAGAAATATTTATCAATGTGTGTAAATACACAGGTTACTATACACATATGTACCTCCTTTCTCTGCCATCGGAGACGGACTAGAAACAATGATACTCCAGTAGCAATGAGTATACCTAATGTTTTATGTTTTCCAGCTATATGTCTACATTTGACTGTAGTGATTAACAATTATCTAACCTTTTAAATCTGGATTACACAAAGTTATTGAGTAAATGTAATTACCATGCAATTAAAAAAAGTTATGATGAGGTGACTGTGGAATCATAGCAAAGCTGGCTTCAGTGATGTTGATGGAAGTGTCTTCAAGTTATGCTAGGGCAATGAACTCCTCCATCAGAGATAACTCACAAGAGGATATCAGCTGTTCTGGGTGCCTTCTCTTTGGGACAGAGCTGAAGACACTGGCAAATTATAACTTATTTGCCTCCCACACTTTTTTTTGCTTCCAGATTTAGACTGTTATGCTCAGAAAACACAATATTTCTTCAGAAGACAAGCATCAATAACACTGATTTTATTTTTTATATCAATCAATCATAATCATTTCATTGTACAATTTCACCCTGGAAAACAATCAGAAGTGAATCTTTGTCAGATATCCACAGAGACTTATTTTGGTGCAATCTTAAAAGGCAATGGAGAAAGCAGTGTGCAATAGAAGAGAGGGCTAATTAGAGCTGCAATATAATAATATTACCCTTTTAAAATTAAGTTACAGTATATCTGTCATTAGTAATTAAATGCTACCTAAAAATATAGAACATTAATTGGATGAAATTATGTAGCTGATAAAATATTTGTGTGCATCCTTATGTTTAAAATGATTCAATTATAATATTTTATAAGAAAGATCAAGATAGAAAATTATAAAATATCTTATCATAATCATATAAAGTGTGTTCACAAGAAGAATCCCAGGAGGAAAGAAACCATTTTAACAATTATTAACTTTAGGTAGTTGAAATTTTGGTGCTTGTATTACTTCAATTTTCTGTATTATTTGTCAGTATTTTCAATGTATTTATTTAAAGAACAATTAAATTCAAGTAATCATTGAGGTTTATTTTATATTAGGATTTACGTTATTTTTTTAAAACTAAACTTTCACAACCCATATATTTGTCATATATGCTTCTTAATCTAAAGACCTACTATGTTCTTATGTACCAATTTCCACTGTATGCTAACTAAATTGAGTAAACTTATTCTATGAGAGATGAATTTATAAACTAAAAATAAAGAATTAGCAATTTATTTTGATCAGTATTTTGCTCTTTAGATTCTTACAACATTTAGAGTCATCAAAATACATGACTCAACCATGTAAAATATTCTGACATTTACATTTTTGGCAGGATTTGATGGAAAAGGGAGCCATACAGACTTCATTTTTTATATCTACATTATAAACGATAAAGAAAAGAATAATGGTATGTCCCAACACTACTGCAGTGGATGAGCACAAAAGGATGGCTAATAATACAGTTTCAACATTTTCTTCTAAAAGCTTTATTCAAATCCCTGTGGGCATCAACAAAGCATACTGCATGCACTGGTGTTCATGAATATTTTCTGTGTCCATATGGCTGGCATTTTCAGAAAATGGCATTATTTGAAAAATTATCTTGAGTGTAAAATGCCATGAATAGTGATTTTATGCAGTCACCAAAGATTCAAAAACTATAGATACAATTAGTTATTTTATTCAATTACTTTAGTCCATTATTTATGAAAGCAACCTAATGTGCACACACAAGTGCACACACACACACATTATGTATAACTTCATAAATAATCTTAATGACAATTATTAAACCAAACAAGGAAATAATCCTGCAGTTACGTGGTAAGGTAATTTGCCAATATATGTCGAAGTGTATTATTCAAAATAATGGAGCAAAAGCCGTTTTACAGAAAAGTATGATCAATACAATTGTGGTTTCAATATTTTAAGATTATATTAGATTTTTAAATTTAGGTAGAATCTACTAATAATCAATCTTATACATGATTAGATAAAACATATGAAATATAGAGGATATGAGAATGTATCTCTTGAATTAGTATTACTGTTTCTACCAAAATTGTCATAAAGACTAATTTTCTAACCATGACAATTTAAAAAAATCCTAGAAGAAATAAAATTAGAACTACAGTAAAGAATGCCCAATACTGATACTAACAGAGAAAATAATAACTAAATCTAAAATTAAGGATGAAGTAACAGTAGCTACCAAAAAGTAGAGAAACTAAGGAAAGAGAAAAAAGTCTACGTAGATTTGGTAGATTTCCAATAGGCTACAGATTGTACATCTCCAATCATCAAGATGTAGTCAATTTATCCACTCCTCAAATCCAGTCTAACATTTTATTGATAGAATGAGGTATGATAGAATGACAGTGCATGAGTTATAAGCCCACAACAAAAGCGGCTTTGCAGCTTCTATTCTTGTGCTCTTGGAACATGGCAGCCATGTGATCAAGCCCAGGCACGCCTGTGAGATGATAAGAAATGATGAAGGACTGATGCAGTTCCTGTTGAGGCCATCATAAACCAGCCAGGCAGCTGACAGCAAACCCATGATGGAGCCCAGCTGAGACCAAAGAACTGTACACCTGTGTCCAGCCCAAACTGCCATCCTACAACATTGTGATTAAGTAAATGCTCCTCCTTTTAAGCCACTGAATTTTGAGATTATTTGTTATGCAGCAAATGCTAACTGACGAAAACATTGGTATCATAATTAGTGTGCTACCATAAGAAAAACTAAAATATGTGGCATTGATTTTGGAACTAGCTATAGGCAGATGCCAAAAAAGCAAGGGAAAAAATTGTTAGAAAAATAGTGAGCTCTCAATTACTGGAGCCTGAAAAAGTGGTGAGAAAATTGCTATCAGGTGAAAAAACTGTTGACCTTGATATTTTTAATTGATGTTGGCAAATAATAAACAACTTATGTCCACTGCATTTGAACATAAACTGTTTAGGTCTGCAAAATGGTGAAGTAAGAAGCCCCAGACTCTTGTCTCTCCACAGAAACATTGAAAAACAAGCAGAAACTGCCAGAACCAACTTTGTTGGAATCAAAGAAAAAAGTCAAAGATTTACAGGAATGACGGGAATACTGAATCAATAAAAATCAACTTGAAAATGGTAGGAAAGCTTTGTGGTGCTTTTATTTATCCTTTTCCCATTTCCTCCCAGTCTTACCAACAGTCTTGAAGATAGCAATCTACATTCCCCGGGTGGGACCCTGGAACCTGGTTTCAGAGGGAAAAGAGCAAACCTTATTCGCAAATGTTTGTGTTCATCTATTCTAACCTTTCTGAGGGCTACCTAAAGGACTGATGTGAGACACTCATCTCTGTTATGCCTATCTCAGAGCTGTATATTGATAATGAGGTAGACTCTGGTAAACTTAACGCAAAGAGAAGTTTATTTGGGGTTTATCGGGACTACAGCCCAGGGAAGCACAAATTCAAGTAGCACTTGAATTGTGTTCTGGCTGTTGAAGGGAGAAGGGAGAATTTATAGTCATGGCTAACAAAGGCAAAGAGAAAAAAAGAAGGAAGGGATGTCTGAACAAATTCCAGGCACAAGGTAATCATTGGAGTGAGGGTCAGTTGCCACAAGCCGTTAAACTCAGGCATGTAGGAGATGACTCTGACAGGAGTGGGTCTCTGTCCTGGTGATCTTATCTTCCTTGAGAAGACTTGCAGATGCATATCAGGCATTTAATGAGTTCAAGAGTTCATCCATAAAAAGGAATTTATTCCCTCCTCCTCATGTCCGTCCAGCTCCATTTTAGTGCCTTAACATGACAGACTCCATCCTTTTCCAATTCCACAGAGCTCACTCCTTGCAGAAAACAGGTGGGCATTGCCCAGAAATATGGTAAGGTGAACGAAAATCCAGAACTGCCTGAGGCGAAAGAATATAGTTGAGACATGCAACACGCTGTCTAAAGCCTGGGAGATGAGGGGATAGTTTCTTTGGGAACTTAGGGAATTCAAAAGCACCTAGGTATACTGCAGAATTTAGAATGCCATGTATAGGCCCAGGGAAGGAGGCAGGCTCAGGAAAGACCTGAGAAGGTCTTTGTGACCTTCTGAGAAGACCCTACAGGAAATGCTATAGGTAGAGCAACTGAGAAACAATGACAATGGGGTGAAGAATTAAGTTTTCAGCAGTATTGAAGACTATTTATAGAAAAATATTCTAGTGAAGTATATCTAAAAATTCTGAATTACAAAAATGTAAATGGGTATCTTGCATAAGTAATAAATATCTTTCATATGGAAATTATGGAATATCTCCAGGGCTCAGGAACAACAAGAAAGAGGAAATTAGAAAATGTATATTTGAGTTAAGGACCTCATATTTCTCACAATGGATGCTGCTGGATCTTTGTAGTTTAAAGTTTGGCCTGTAAATATCTCATATAAAAGACAAGAGTTAAATGTTGTGAATAAAATAAATGGTGGGAGATTAAATAAAAGACCTCACATAAAGGAAAGACTCTTGAAATGTAGAGGGAACTCTAGACCAATTTCAAATGGTAACTGGGGACCTGGGAGCCTAATGGAGTCTGGACTGATTGGGACCCTCTGGCTGGACAAATGTACCATCTTTGGCTATTAAAAATCAGATAGTGAACAACAAAAACTGATCATCAATGGAAGACAGTGATACTTGCTTTCTGAAGATTGTACTTCATTGACATAAATAAAGAATAGTTAATATCTCATGACTATCCCTACACAAAGCTCTGAGGAACATGATTTCACAATCAAAATTCATAATACACATGAGAAAATCCTCTTCCACAGCATGAGCAAAACTCAGCCAAAAAAAAAACTGAAGAAGAGCTTCACAAAAGCTACTTGTATTGGAATCACCAGATATAATACAAAAAGAACATACTTAAAGGAATAAAAGAAATTATATATCAAAAACCAGCATGAATTTTGTTTAAAGTAATAAATATAGTATCTCAAAATTAAAACATAAAATTTTAAATTAAAAACTACATAACAGTCAAAAAATAGTAAAAGCTAAAGATTAAAAACTCTATACTCATTAAATATTAAGCACAGATAAAGAGAGATAAATGAACTGGAATATAGAGTTAAATAAAAATAAGCAGATTATACTCAGAGGGAATAAGAAATTAAAAATATTGAGACATTAAAAATGTTTCTAAAAATAAAATGTTTTAATTGCAGAACTGGAAGGGGAGAATGCAGAAGAGGATCATGGGTAAGCAGGGAGACCTAAAAATATTGTAAGTTTGATGAACAAGACAAATCTTCTAAATTAGAAAATACATATAGGAGGAAGAGAGAGAGATAATTGAGGGAGATAAGCATCTAAATACTATGAGTAAAACTGTATAAAAACAAAGACAAAGAAAAGAACACCAAACCATCAAAGAAAAGAATGTAGATAACCTAATATGGGGTAACAATTAGAGGATTTCTCAAAAGAAAATCGAACCCAGGAGACTTTGAAATAATATGTTCAACATGGCAAAAAAAAAAAAAAAAAATCAGTATAAAACTGCTATGCCCAATGAAACTAATTTTTTTGAGTAACAAAATATGAATAATGATATTTTCAAACAAGCACCTATTGAGAGCACAATTATAGAAAAATAGCAATTATAGCAACAGAAAAATATTCACTTAAACAAGAAAGAGATAATGCAAGAAGGAAGGTCAGAGAAGCTGAGTGAATATTCACTCTCTAAGACAAAAAATAATCATTTGTAATTTATGGCATAAAATAAATAATAGAAAATAATAACATAAGTTGGAAGAGAATGACTGGAGTTAGAGTTAACCTTGTACTTTGTTAAATTAAATAGGTCCATTTTTATTTCTTCTCTAAGAGAAAAGAAGCAAGAAAGGCAAGAAAGACAGAAAGAAACAAAATTTGAGACAAAGAATGCAGAAAAATAATGTTAGATATGATCCAGGTGTAATGTTAATTATGAATAGGCAAATTCATAAAACTCTTAACATTACAAGATAAATGTTTTACTTAAATACTCATCAAGAACTCCTGCTTCTATTGACTTCTATACAGTAGGTTTGTATCATACTAACCTTCCCAGTGAGAAACATAAATGCTGGATGAAATCAACGACAATGAACAGAATGTTGAAAGTCATTGCAGTTAACAAAACCACACAGGATTTAGGTGACCAAATTCTGCAGAAAAGGCAGCTCAATGCAGTGATGCTGATACTCACTTGAACCTTTGCACTTGGTGATTGTGCTAAATTTTGGCACAGCAGAACCACCACTGAACCTTTTAGTGATGCTGGTGCTTCTCTCGCCAGACATTATTTATGGCTTTTGAACATGATGTATCTTCTGGACTTTACTTGGAATATAATCATCTGCTGGGTTCTTGCGTCTGAATTATTATATCCATTCCGGTATGCCCACTTTCTTGTGTCCTTTAATCCCATCATTATCTTCTAACAGAGAATTTCTGGGACTGTAACCTTCCTTAGTGAGGCGACCACTGTTTCCTCCATGTTCCATGGAGCCATCCCGGCAGCAAGTTTGGATTATCCCCTAGGTTTACTGCAAAGTGCTAAATCTTCTTTCTTGAGACAGTGCTCCAAATTATTTACTCTCACATTCAGGTAAAAAGGAGTGCTAGTTCTTAACAGGGAGTGATAGCCTTCTTTGGCAGATTCAGAATTCAAGAATTTAGAGTCATGAACCCAGAGATCTCCATCCATGTGCAGGGTCCTGTTCTTTCCAATCCAAAACTCTGACTTTCGTGTAGTGTATCTGCTTTGGTTAGGATACAACCCCTCTTTGGAGCTCAGCTTTTCTGATCATTAATTATTTGCTCTGACACTCAGTTTTCTCTGCCTTCCTCCTGCAAGATACGACAGGCTCTTTATATGCTGTCAATGAGACAATCTGGCTTTCACAGCAGCCTTTCATTTGCCAGTTAATCTCTCTCAGAGATGCATTATCTTCCCATAGTGTGTCAATCTAGTTTAGCAACAGCCTCCTGAATCCATTGTTTATGTTTTTAATTTTCTATTACTCTATGACAATATTACCACAAACTTAACACATAGTTTAAAAGGGCAAACATTCATTATCTTATGCTTTGTGTGAGTAGGGAATCCAGGCATGGCTTAGCTGGCTCCCCTGCCTAGGGTATTCTAAGGTTGTAATCAAGATATAGAGTGGGCTGCAACCTCATCTGTAGGCTTGGCTGGGGTAGGATCTCTTTGCTTGTTTGAATGGCTGTTAGCAGCATTCAGTTCCTTGTAGATACAGTACCTGGAGCTTTGCTTCAGGTATTTTTACTGTCTCATGGCTAGAGGATGCCCTCAGCTGCTAGAGGTCTTCACCAAGCCTTGCCATATAAGGTTCCCTAATTACCATTGCTTCCTCACAGTAAGAGAAAGAGAGAAACACTGTCAAGATGGGAGTTATAATCTTATGTAACAAAATCATGTTATTATGTACATATTATCACCTTTATGATATTCTATTGATTAGAAGCAAGTGACAGGTCACACTTACACTCAAGGGAAGGGGATAACACAGGAGTGAACAATAGAATGTGGAGATAAGGACGGCCACTCCAAGAGTGTGTCCACTGCAGTCTGCATAGCTACTCTTCAATTCATGGTTTCCAAATAGTTCATGTACTGCAGAGATTGTGCATTCCCTTTCACTGATATAGTAAAATATTCCAATTCATCACCTTTTAAAGTTTTAACAGTTATACTGCTACCTTGTGTCATGGCTATACGTGTTTCATCAGCATCACTGATAGGCTGTTTGTTGCCAGTCAGAAGCCGGGTGATTCCATTCCGTAACACCATCTTGTTGCCTGTGCTCTTGGACCACTCCTGGCACCAACTTTTGGTTCTCCTAGGAAGCAGATTCTGATATGGAAATCAGAGTGCAGGATGTTTTTTAAGGTGAGATCTTGAGACCAAGACACATGGAAGAAAGGAAAAAGAAGCAGATTAGGCAGAGAAAAAAGTAAAGTCAGAATACAGTTCAGGCAGCCTCTGATCATTGCAGTGGGAAATCTGGAATGAAACGGCCCATCTAAGATTTTCTATCTTCTGCTAGAGACTGCCTTTGTACACTAACCACATTCAATTATTGGGTATGGGTGTCTCCAGGACAATATGAGGTAAAGTAACGCAGCTTCCTGAAGCTGAATTAACCCCTGAAGGTGCTGAAAACTGAGGCTGTCTTCTGAAAGCACTCTTAGCAACTAGAGCAACAATTTTTTCCTTGAAGGAAGTTTTGGGTGGTCCATCTCTCTGAGTCTAAAACCGCCTACCCCATCCCCTTCAGAACAAAGAAACTCATTCTACCATCTGCTGGGTATATTGGCTGCTGACAACTCCACAGCTGAATCGCTTCCCAGGAACTTCCCTAGTCTAAAGGAATGTGCCCTGTCCAAGTTTATGTGTGGGGACAGCCTGTGGCAAATATCTGATCAGTTTTGGTTGAGAAGGGGAAAGGATGGCTCCAACGCATCAACTGATACGACTCTGAAGATCTATCCTAGTTCCAGATTTTCCTGTGGGGTTGTCTAAGGCTTCTGTTGCCTCACAGGGTCTAACTTCTCCCTCTGTCTATTCCTTCATAAATGGTATTTCCAAGAGAACACTGCTAAATTCCCCCCACCCTCCGCCAAAAAACCCTGCACATGTATCTCTGAGTCTCAGTGTTTGTTTCCAGGCAACCCGACCTAAAACATTTGTCTTCTGATAACTTTCTAATTTTCTGTGATTTCTCGGAGATTGTAAGCAGTGATTTTGATACCATGATTTTAACACTTTCTCTCTTGACATTTCTCTTCTTCCACAGCACCAACATTTTCTGACATTACTACGCCCTGCCTGGTACCCTTCTTCGTCTCTCATAATGACTCCTCTTTATTTGACTAGTTGCTAATTTTGACCACCTCTGGGTTCTGTCCTCAATCTTCTTCTTCTATATTATCTTTCTTTCTGTATAATCTATACGTAGGCATACCTCGGAGATATTGCAGGTTTGGTTCCAGACTCCTGCAATAAAGAAAATATCACAATAAAGTGAGTCACATGAATTTTTGGTTTCACAGTGCGTATAAAAGTTATGTTCACACTATACTGTAATCTGTTGTGTGCAATAGCATTATGTCTAAAAAACAATGTACACTCCTTAATTTAAAAACATCTTATTGCTAAAAAGTGCTAACCATCATCTGAGCCTTGAGCAAGTCATAATCTTTTGGTCAGTGAAAGGTCTTGCAAAAAATGCAATGTCTGCAACATGCAATAAAGTGAAGTTCAATGAAACGAGGTGTGACTGTATTGTGGATTTCCACTTGTTGTGTATACTAACATCCTCCCTGAGTTCCAGATTCCTATATCCGACTGTTTACTGGCAATTCTACTTGGATGTCTAATACATATTTTAATCTCAACATGCTCAAAATATTACATGTGGCTTCCTCACCACTGTTGTGCTTCAATAAAACTGTTTTGTTGACAATATTCTCTATCTCAGTAAACGTCATCACTATGTCTCTAGTTTCTCATATCAAAATCAAATATGCCATCCTTGATTCCTCCACTTTCCTAAATTCTCTACATGCAGTTATTTAGAAAGTGTTGTCAGCCCTATCTCCAAAATGTAACCAAATCTTATCAGTTTTTACAGCTACCATCATCATCTTTATTCCGGAAATCTTGGCGAAAGATTCTAATTGCTCTTCATCCATCCACTCGTTCCCACCAAGAATCTACTTACAACAGAGCCAATTTAATATTTTTAAATAACAATATCTCTCACTCTCATGCTTAACACTTCAATTACTTCTCCTTCACCTTTGAATTAAATTCACATTTCTTATCACAGCTTACCTGGCCTTAAATTATCTACACAGTCTCTGATTCACCAACCTCATCTCTTTCCTTCGAGGCTAACTGTGTTTCAGCTCCTCTGGCCTTTTTCAGATTCCATAAAAATGGAAGTTTCTATTCAACTTGGAGCCTGTGCAGAGACTGATAACAAAATTTCAGCATCCATCCCTCCCTTCTTCCTTTCTGTAATATAACAACCTGAATTGTAGCTATAACAAGCCTGGCAGCTGCAGACTATATTCCCAGCCTCTTTATTGAATTGTGACCAAATTCAGCTCAATGTAATGTGAACAGAGGTAATATATATCACTTTCATGTCATCTCCATGAAGATTGCTGTCCTGCACTCTCTCTTACTCTTTATAGTTGCCATGAAATGATGAGGACTGGAACAACCTTGGGAGCCTCAGGATGACAGGGCCACACAGGAAGGCCTGGACCACAAATCTTGGAGTTGTTATGCAAAAAAGAAACTTCTATCTTATTTAAGTCACTGTGCTAGGAGTTTGTTTACCTCGAATTCTATTTCCCTGAAACTTTGCATGACCCTGTCCTTTTTATCACTTATATCTATGATCAAATATCCTCTTAAGTGGAATTTCTTCTGTCCCTCCACCTGTTCTAAGAAGCTCTATATCCATTCACCACTAGTTGAAATGATCTGGTTATTTTGTTTTATTTTATTTACAAAGGCAGTGAAAGAAGATACATATCTCATCTGCTTTATTCACCACTGTTAATTTAGCAGTCACAGACCCAGAGTACACGTTCATTAAATTTTTTTGAATGTGGTTAGACAGGAACTGTCTTTTATTTGATTTCCCTAACTTAAGCTAAATAAATTATGTGGTAATTTAAGTAGTAAACTGTTTTGAATTTTTTTCTTTAATTAATAGCCAAATATTGATGCCATCTTTTTGATAATTATCTGAAATAAGATTATTCTTTGTTCTTCACATACGTTGCTAGAAATATTTAAATATATGAGAGGTACTAGAGTAGGTGGAAAACACAAAAAATGCATTTCATGGAGTTTATTATTTATTTTAAAATGGCCTAGTACATTTTTATAATATCTGTTGCAATTATTTACTTATATGCAGCTTAAAATGTGCTAAGTCTTATGCATGGAAATGGAAAAATATTGCCGTGGATAATTTCTCTATGAGGAATTGTCGTAACTTCAATGCAGGGTCTGTTTTTTATGGGACCTTTATAAAGAAGTTCTTCATTCTGCCAGAGGAAGCAGAATCAAATGTTCCCCTATTTACCGTCATATACAGAAAAGAATCTTCCTACCAGAGAATATTGATAATGGCAAATAGAACATAGCCAGAAAACTAACCATAAAGGCTGGTGCTCACATAGAGAAATGAATGAAAAGCTACAGCACCCCAGGGTCGATCCTATTATCTACTAAATTGTTCAGTAAATATTTTCCAGGGGATAATGGAGAAAAAGAAGTCCTTTAGAAACCAGTGCTATCTAAATGAGGCCTTAAGCAAGGACATAAACAAAGAAGAATTCTCCGACCATATTTTTGTAAAACTAATTCTGGAAAATGAATGATTATTTTCTCATATACTGTGTTACAAAGAAAGCATCAGAAGCCAAATGGAGAAGAATATACACAAGAAAAGAATAGAAACTAAGGGTTATCATTGGTTCTTTGGTGAAGAAAAAGCTGAAGTCGTCTGAGTTGCACTACACAGTTTTTCAGTATGAAAATGAATATTTATATCTATTCCAAACCGCTTATACAAACATATTTTATGATTTTATATTCAAATATATTCAAGTAAAATATATAGAATTATTATAGAAAAATATATTTATGCGTACATAGTATAGGCGGTTTGAGAAATTTGGGGGCTGATCAAGGGAAAATATATAACCAGCAGGGCGCAGTAGCATACGAAAGTCTGTTGGGAGATGCTTTGACAGATTTGTATCCAGGGTAAGTCCCTCACAGCAGGAATCTGTGCAGAGGCTGCTGGGGATCTAAGAGGTGGCTTCAATGTGTAGGCACATAGTCAGCAAGGAGTTTCTGGGTCAGAAAGCTGTCAAGGACAGCTGTGGTTTGGGGTCTTTATGGTCCCAGAAGCTAGCAGTAGCTAGCAGATGTGGCTGAGGCTTCATGGTTTGTGCAAAGCAGACAGACTCTATGTGGTTAAAAATCTGCTTGTTTGGGCTATTGTCAACAAAATTGGATGTGTCAAAATTTGAGTTTGGTACCAGGGGACTTTTGAGCAAATAGGTCTCAGTCTAGTATAGAAGCCAATATATAGAGACCATCTTTTTGTCTCAATTATATAACATATATATTTCTTTCTCTCTATTTTCCTATCTATTATCTATATATCTAAGTTTTATTGCAGACTGAGGCTTCAGATAGTCTAAACAATTTTTTGTCATATCCATAAGGATCATAATTTTAAAACAATGGTCCAGTTATTTTTTGTTTGTTTGTTTGTCAAGGAAGATTGGCCCTGAGCTAACATCTGTGCCAGTCTTCCTCTATTTTGCTTGTGGGTCACCCCCACAGCATGGCTGACAAGTGGCTCCAGTCTGTGCTCAGGATCTGAACCTGCAAACCTACCCACCGAAGCGGAGCACGCAGAATTCAACCAGTATGCCACTTGGCTGGCCTCTCCAGTTGCTTTTAGATTGAGATACTTGGCCTAGATACACACTGTGTTACTGCTTATATGTTGCTTATAAATAAAAGTGTAATCGCTGAAATTTTTTATGACAATTAATTTGCCAATAATATGATGTGTGTAATCCCCAAATCCTCTAAACTTATAATTCTAGTTATAATAATGTTTTCCTACAGAAATAGGGTAAAATGTTGGAAAATATTTCTGTGCAAGACATTCAAACTCAGTGATCTTCATAATAACAGAACTGAAAACAACCGAAATTTCAAACAAGGATATGGGGAAGTAAATTTTAGAAATAATGCATTGCACAATTTGTTCTTATTAAAATATTAGAAAATCCTTCCTTTATATTTTAAGTTCCATGAAACCACAAACATTTTCTGTTTTGTTGGCTCTTGTACAAATCCTAGAAACTCCCTGTTCGTAGGCTCCCAATAAAATTTGTTGAATGATGGATGACCTCTCTATATAAATTGCATAGAAAAGAAGCCAATAAAATATTGTAAAATATCAAAAGAGATTACCTATGACTTATGGGATTATACATTATTTTTTATTTTGTGATTGTATTTTATGACATTTTAAAAAATTGACAATTTTTATGGATTAATCAAATTTCATCAAAATTACATTAAAATTACTCTAGAGGTATTAAACCAGGGATTGGTACAACTTTTCGTAAAGGGTAAGATAGTAATTATTTTAAGCTGTTGGAATTTATGGTCCTTGTTGCAACTTCTCAGCTCTGGCCTGGTATATGAAAGTAGCCATAGAGGCTGGCCCCATGGCCGAGTGGTTACATTTGCATGCTCTGCTTTCGCAGCCCAGGGTTCACTAGTTCCAATCCTGGGTGCAGCCCTACACACCACTCATCAAGCTGTGCTGTGGCGGTGTCCCACATGGAAGAACTAGAATGACTTACAACTGGGATATATAGGTGTGTAATGGTGGGGCTTTGAGGAGGGGAAAAAAAAGAGGAAGATTGGCAATAGATATTAGCTTGGGGCCAATCTTCCTCACCAAAAGAAAAAGAAAGTAGCCATAGACAGTTTGGAAATGAAATGCATAGACAGTATGCAAATGAAAGAGTATAGCTGTGATTCCATCACCTTCAGTTACTGGACCAGGAATTTAGGGCAGTTGTGTTGTTTTCTCAACTTTATTGAGAAATTATTACATATAAAGTTATGTAAGTTTTAGGTGTATAACATGATGACTTGGTATATGCATATATTGAGAAATGATTACCACAATAAGGTTAGTTAACACATCCATCCTCTCACATAATTACAGTTTGTATCTGTGTATGTTGAGAGAACATTTAAGATCTACTCTTTTAGCAGTCTTCAAGTATATAATGTAATACTGTTAATTATAGTCACTATGCTGAATATTGAATCTCCAGAACTTATTCATTTTATAACTGGAAGTTTATGCCCTTTGACCAACATCTCCCCATTTCTCCTGAGCCCCAGCCCCTGGCAACTCCCATTCTACTCTCTGTTTCTGTGAGTTTGGTTGTCTTTTTAGATTACAGGTGTGAGATCATACACTATTTCTCTTTCCTTGTCTGACTTATTTTACTTAGC
The DNA here is from genome assembly GCF_021613505.1 of Equus quagga. Lineage (NCBI taxonomy): Eukaryota > Metazoa > Chordata > Mammalia > Perissodactyla > Equidae > Equus > Equus quagga. The sequence continues at coordinate 45,394,284 of NC_060272.1, read as the reverse complement.
ATAATGCCTTCAAGTTCCATCCATATTGTCACAAATGGCAGAATTTCTTTTTTTATAGCTGAATAACATTCCATTGTATATATTTACCACATTTTCTTTATCCATTCATCCACTGATGGAAACTTAGGGTGTTTCCATATCTTGGCTATTGTGAATAATGCTGCAATGAACATGGGAGTGCTGAATTGTCTTGCATATCTTGTTTTCATTGCCTTTGGATGTATACACAGAATGGGATTGCTGGATCATATAGTAGTTCTATTTTTAATTCATTCAGAACCTCTATACTGTTTTCCATAGTGGCTGGGCCAATTTAAATTCCCATCAAAAGTGCAAAAATGTTCCCTTTTTTTCACATCCTCACCAACACTTGTTATCTCGTCTTTTTGATAATAGCCATGCTAACAGATGTAAGGTGACATCTCATTGTGGTTTTCATTTGCATTTCCCTGATTAGTAGGGAGTATCTTTCATGTGCTTGTTGGCAACTTGTATACATTTTTGGAAAAATGTCTATTCAGGTCCTCTGCCTATTTTTTGTTTGGATTATTTGTTTATTGCTATTGAGTTGTACGAGTTCCTAATATATTTTGGATAATAATCCCTTGTGAGATATATAATTTGAAAATATTTTCTGCCATTGTGTAAGATTAACTCTTCATTATGTTAATTGTTCGTTTCGCTGTGCAGAAGCCTTTTAGTTTGATATAGTCCCACTTATTTTTGCTTTTGTTGCTTATGCTTTTGCTATCATACCCAAAAAATCATTGCCAAGACCAATGAGAAGGAGGTTTTTTCTAGTATTTTCACAGTTTCAAGTATTACATTTAACTCTTTAATCCAATTTGAGGTAATGTTTGTGAATAGTATAAGGTAGGGGTCCAATTTCATTCTTTTATATGTGAATATCCAGTTTTCCCAGTGCTGTTCAGAAAAAACTGTCTTTTCCCCATTGAGTATTCTTGGCTGCCTTGTCAAATACTGGTTGACCATACACACATGGGTTTATTTCTGCAGTCTTGATTCCCTTCCGTTGATCTATATGTCTGCTTTTATGTCAGTACCACACTGTTTTAATCACTGTAAGTTTATGGTATACATTGAAATCAGGAAATGTGATGCCTCCAACTTTGTTCTCCTTTCTCAAGGTTGTTTTGCGTATCTGGGGTCTTTCATGGTTCCATATGAAGTTTAGGATTGTTTTCTATTTCTGTGAAAAAAGCCATTGGGATTTTGATATGGGATGCATTGAATATTATATGGTATATGGACATTCTAACAATGTGAATTCTTCCAATCCCTTTATTTGTGTCTTCGTCAATTTCATTCATCAGAGTCTTATAGTTTTCAATATACAGATTTTTCACCTCCTTGGTTAAGTTTATTCATAAGCAGTTTGTTGCTTTTCATGCTATTGTAAATGAGATTGTTTTCTTTATTTCTTTTTCTGGTAGTTCATTGTTAGCGTGTAGAAATGCAACTGATTTTCATATGTTGATCTTATACCCTGCAACTTTACTGAATTCACTTGTTAATTCTAACAGTTTTTTGGTGGTGTCTTTAGGGTTTTCTACATATAAGCTCACGTCACCTGCTAGTAGACATAATTTTACTTCTTTCTTTCACGTTTGGATTCCTTTGATTTCTTTTTCTTTCCCAATTGCTCTGGCCAAGACTTTCAGGACTATGTTGAATAGAGTGGTGAGATTGGGCACCCTTATCTTGTGACTCCCAGGGTGCTGGAGCGAGGTCTAGGGCCCTTTCAGAATCTATAGTCTGACTAAGTTTGGCAGGCTTACTTCCAGGGGCTCCCCAACCATGGCTGAGAAGGACTGGAATAGTTCATGGGCCAATTCAGGGTCCACAGCTGGGACTGAGCTCTGTGTGCCTATTACCCAATACATGGGTAGGTGTAACTCCTCTTGGGTTCCTTGGTATATGGTACTGCAGGCAGGACTAAGGCCAAATAAGGCTATGCCAAAGTCCACAGTGATATGGAGCTGTTTCTGGATCTGTAGCTGGGACCGTGGTTGGTGAGTCAGCTGCCTAGGTGAGAGCCTACCTTCTCAAAATGGCTCTCTTTTGTCTTGGACTGCACAAGAGTTTCACAATCTCCTACCCAGATCTCAAAGCTCCCAGAAAGGTATTTTGTCTGTGAATAGATGTCAAATTATTGTTTTTGAGGGGCGGTATGAGTGAGGGACATCTTATTTGACTATCTTGCTGATGTCCCACAAAGAATTATTGATGCAACTTGCTTTATACATATAATTTATCAGCATCTGTTTCTGATATAACAACTTATTTTTCTTTTACTGTGATCAAATTTCTTCCATTAAGAAGTAAACCAACCAAGCAACTAAACGAAAACAAGGCTGATATTTAGAAGAATTTCTAATACAATCTAGGTGGGTCTTTCATGAGTCTGGCCATCTCTGCTCAACTTGAGACCAACTAATGATACCTTAGTTCAAGTTTCCTGTAGAGTTGGCCACAGCTATGGTGTGTCCTCCATTAGAACTTGATTTCTCCTCACCCTAACCCCACTTCCTTCCCTCTCTTCTATAGTTGTGCATTCCAAGGGCACTCCTTAATGAGCCTACAGCATAATGAGGTCTATCTTGGAGGCTGTTCCCAGAGAACTTAAGCAGCAACATTTATTGATTGCCTGCCACACTGGATTAGAACTCTAGAGCAGCAGGAACCATTTTTGTTTAATTTAGCAGTATAATCAGCCCCAGCACAGTGGGTAGTAGCTAGTAGATATTGCCTGCATAGATTGAAATATTATGTAACTATTAAAATGACTTATAGAATATATACTAACATAAAATGTGTTCGTAATTTAAATCTTACATAAAAAGCATATTATAATCTCAATAATGTAAATCAAGTTATACAAAATATGTATAACTATATAACGTACATATCAATAGGAAACTATTAACATTATTTCTGATTGTGGATATACAACTTCATCTTCTTTTTGATCTATATTAAAAATTCTACAATTATAATTGCAATTTATACAGTTAAGTGATTACTATCTTTACAATTAACTCATTAAATAAATGACAGTTGAGTGCCTCTGTATGATAGTTTTAGATATTATGCATGGAGAAGTGAGCAAAACTGATGACAGTTGGGGCAGGAGATGACTGAAAGGTTCATCATTCACATGTCTGCTGTTAGGTCTGGAATGGCTGAATGAGTCCAGTGTTGGTCCCACATCAATCTCTTTCTCCACTTGGCTTCCCTATGTGAGCAGCTTGAACTTTCTCAGTGAATGGAGGCCTAGGGTATAAGGACATTTTACACGATGACTGCTTTCCTCAGAGTGCACATTCCAAAAGATTCGGATAGTAGATGCCAGGTTTTTTATGATCTAGTCTCAGGAGTCTTCCAGCATCACATCTGCTGTATTTTATTCATCAAAATATGCACAAAGGGAGGGCAGGAATGAACTTAACTGGAATGAGATTCATCATACAGAGAGAGAAGGGATTGATGGCTCCCATCTTGGAGAGAAGCTAATACATAATGTTTCTGACTATCTTTGCTCCAGGTATGTATTCAGTTTTACTTTCTTGCCCAGTCTTAAAGCCTTTTTATTTTGATAAATGAGTTACTTGATGTACATATTGCTAAGTCAGATATGTTAGGACTCTGTTCTGCCATAATATTTTAAGATATATTTTCACTTTTTTATGTTTCCTTTAAAATACTTTATAAGTAGAGTATTACTGATTTTTGGAGATTTTTGAAGGTTAATGTTAATTTTTTCTGTAATTTGGGAAACTTTTCTTGTCAGTGTCGCAATCCAATGTACACATCAGGATAGATGCAGAGAGGGCTGATGGCCACTCTGAGTTTATTATAACCAGCATTTCAATATATACATAGCTTATATCTGTTAAACATACACAGGTGTTCTGGACAATGTAATTAGCGAATGCCAAGAGTACTTAGTGATTTCTCAAGGAGCCCTCCCTTGGCCTCTGTTTGGATATTATCATGTTATTGCTGTGCTCGTATATTTTTATCTTGGAGCATGCAAGCCCTTCTAGGCAACAGCCCCTCCTGCTCCCGATATTATGTCTCCATCTGTGCCCCCAGGCCACCTTGCCTGGCTTAGGTTGCCTCCCCCCGGAGGTCTTACCCGACGTTGGCTAACCGGCCTTCTCACTTCTGGGTCACAGTTTGTTGGCAAGGCTTTTCCAGTGATCATTAACCCTTCCTGCAACAGGGCGGCTACATTTCTGTTTTATGTTGCTACAGTGTTTGATTTTAAGACATTTATAATATAATAATATATTTAAATATTAATTTAAATAAATTTATTCTTGATATAGCAACTTTAGGAACTAATAACTTACTGTACTGAGAAGGAGAAAAATAAGTATACATAAACTACCTTCTCTATCATCATTCTGTTGATCAATTCTTGAGTCTTGTTGATTACTTTGATACTTTTAGTTATAATGTTTCTATTTAAATAATGCATTTTGATCTTTATTACTTGTATCTTCAGCTTTTCCTAATTCTAAATATTTATAATATTTAAATTTTGTAATTAAAATCATCTCCAATATTTAGTCTTACTTGCCTATTTAAATGCATTCAAATTTCAGTACTTTCAGCAGAAGTTCTACTTTCAACTATTGATTGGTTAAGGCCAAAAGAAATTATATTTCTTGAGTTTGGGCACATTAGCAAATATCTACCTATTGTTTGAACTTTAATGACGGCTGACATCATATCTCTATCACTTTTTCTTTCTCTGAGAATACTATAGGTATGTATATGTACCTCCACTCTCATCTAGCATCTTCTAGGAACATTCTTCGTAAAACATATTATGCCCTTTCAATTTACGTATTTGTCATAATTTATTAAGGCATATTTTATCTTCTTTGTGCAACATTTTAACTCTTGTCCTTTAACTTTTTTTTCCACTTGTTTTCCACTTGATTTTCTTTGTATGCTACATTTGGATGGATGTGAATGAGAACATTGAATCTTTAGATTCACCCGAAGCCTCTAGAGAGGTAAAATTGAGCTCCACCTTCTTGCTTAGGTTACTTATAGAGCGTAAAAGACTTCAACTGAAATGCAAGTCTTACAATGTGAATCTTGCCTTCCTCAATATCTGCAGCTAGCTCTTCTGGTCGCCTCTTGATAAGTAACTACTGGCAAACCTCAGTATAATCTAAGCAGTGGAATTGAGTCCTTTTGTAGGAGGAATACCTTATTAAAAAAATAATAAATAACTACAGGTCCCAGGAGTTTCTGGAAATTCTTCTTAAAGCTTGGAAATAATGGTAGTCAGAATTGCCTTGGCAAATAAATGTGGAAAGGGTAGGGAGGCTCAGGAAACTGGGCATGTTAGGGTGGATTTACTATGTCAGACAAAAGCCAAGATACCGAGTTGACTTTCTTCACTAAAACAATAAGAAATGCACTGCTGAGCACAGTGAGAAGCCCAGCACTCCCTCTCCTCTATGAGCCAGAGCTCACAGAGGAAGATAATTAGTGAAGCTTTTAGAATCCCAGTGGTCCGCACGTTTTCTGGACATTCATTCTGAGGTAACAACTTATTGCACCTATGTTTTGCATTCTAAAGAAATAGCCATAGTATTGGTGAGCGATTTTTGATTTAGGAGGCAGCATTTACCTCATTTATCAATACTACCCTGACCCATTTATCAGGGAATCAAAACGCTGCCAGTTTTGAGTGGTACCTGGTGTCACTGGGCACTGGGGCTCTGTAACAAGTCCAGGCTGTTGTTCAATTTGCACTGCCCCTCAGCAGATCCAGTGATGCTAGGGAATCCACATTACATAAGTTCATGTAATGAGTCTCTGGAAAGCCCCAACTGGAGAACTGTGGTACGGACTCCTACAGTCCTGTGTCTTTTGCAGATTAAAAGTGCTCCCCATGTGTAAAGTACTTCCTTAAAAATTTTGTATGTTGGTACAAACTGAGCACTTACCATGGAATATTAAGTGACCATGCATCTGGAGATGCCTGCTATGAGCTGGGAATGTTCATAGCATCCAACTTATAAAATTAGGCAGGAGCAGCAGCAATCTATGATATGATGGAAGTGCTAAATTCAGGGTCAAGACCAGGTAGGTGGCAGTTAAGAATTAAGATAATACTATTAAGTTACATGAATAGGGGGCTAAGACTCTCGTGTTATTTCTCTCATTGGAATTGATACTTCTTCCTCAGCTTCTGTCTATACTCAGATACACTCTGTATATTCCCTTAGCATCAGCTGTGGCTAAGGGAGGAGGAAACAACCCATGCCTGTTTCGCAGATGAGTCAGTTGGATATGTTTGCATGGCCAAAATGTTATTTCACTATAGCCTCACAGAAGATGGCACTGAAAGTTAATGGTAAGAGGAAATTTTGCTCCTTGAGGAGAACTTTGAGGGCATACTTGGTCATGTCCTTTGTGTGAAGAGAAAAGAAACATTTGAGACAGGATATTCATGGATTTTTGGCTAGTGGCAAATGGCATGATTGTTTTGTCAAAGCCTTTGACACACCCTGGACAGGACAATAGTCTTGAGGAAGAAGCATGCATATGGACTAATGAGTGTGAGCTTATTCTGTTCAAATCTTTGTTCTGATGCTAATACCCATTAAGAAGCATTCACCACTAGGTGGCACTAAACATCCAAGTGGGAAAGCTGATCCTTGTAATGGAGGCCACCTAGCCTATCTATTCAATCTACCCAATGCTTACCCAATGGGCTTTGAAAAGAGTAGTCATGGTGACAGGGACGGAGGGTGTACATTAGCCCTGGATACGGACACCTCTCACCAAGGCTAATCTAGTGACCAGACTACTGAATATCTAAACTGTCAGTATAGAGACAAACACTGAGACTCCTATAGAGTTCCATCATTGAGAAGGACAACAATTCTCTTATGTGTTCATCATAGAGGAGGCAGAAACTTCTGTTTTTGTGATTAATATCAATTTTGAATGTGTTTTTTTCATGCCTGATAACACTATTTAATAACTTGTAGAATACCTGATTTAATGACATTAGACTGCACATGAGATTCTTTCATATCAAGTGGCCCAGTTTAGTGTGAATGAGTTATGATAGATTCCTAATTATAGGAACTATTGGTGCCACAATATTTCACATCATCCAATAGCTGTCAGTCACATGGAATATTGAAGTGACCTCTTTAAGACCTAACTAAGGGATCAACTTGCTAAGAAAACCCCATGTGTATAGGGCCCTGTCTTCTAGAATATGGTATATATATTAAATCAATTGCCACGAAATTATGCTGTGTTCTCAGTTGATGGGTACCAGAACTAAGGAGAGGAGGATTGACCCCCGTCACTACCACTTGGAAAACTTGTTCTTCCTGACCCCAGAACTTAAACCCCATAAGCCCTATTTGGAGAGGGTGCACAATAAAGTTTGTACTAAATTTAAAGCTATATTTGTCATCTGATCATTTGGGACTACTAATGTTACTAGACTGTCCGATAAATAAGAGATTATTATATGTCTAGGGTAGTAGACCCTACTTATAATGAAGCATTGGAGATACTTCCACATAATGAGGGTAGTCAGGAAAATATCTGGAACTTGATTCACTGAGGAATCCTTGGGTGTTTCCACACTCAGAAGTAATAGTAAAAAGGCAATATCAAAAACTATGTTCTGAAAAGGATTCAGACCCCATGTTAATGAAGATTTGTGTCACTTCACTGGGCAGGCAACATAGATAAATGAAAGTTCTAGGTGAGAGTGAAAGGAATCTAAAATGAGTGGCATAGAAGGAAAGTGATGAATAAGGAGGCATGATAGCTTATTCTTCTCACTCTTCCACTTAAAGGATTTTTTGGAAAGATTGTAGCCAGCTTCTGTCCACAAACATCACTAAGAGAGTGGATTCAGTGCAAAGTTTGGGCAGATCTGGGTTTCAGACTGAGGCTGACTCTCTTGATACACTGCACCGTATCCCTTCAGCCCACTTGCCTTTGAAGATATTTTCCAGCATAATGTCAGTTCTCTACTTGCAATTCCTAAGAGCTTGCTCAGCTGTATTTAGCTGCAAGATGGAAAGGTGCAGGAGTTAATACTCCCTGGGGTAGCTCTCAACTAGTAAATAAGAGATTTGGTAAAAAAAAAAAAAAAAAGCAAGCCCCAGTTTCCTATTCTCTTTCAAGATAATTATGCAGAATGTTCCATATGGTTTCACAGAAGATCACGAGAAAGATTAAGTCCCAGTAGCCCTAGCAGTAATATGTCTATTAATGCAACTTCTATTGGCTTTTCACCCACCCGTGTGTCACTTTGTTCACTTCCTCAATTGCGTTTTCTGAGGTCATGTCCCAAGACTTTGTCTCAAGATCTGATGGGATCCTAAGATAAGATATATTAATCCTGGGTTGCTTAAAAAATAATTGTGTATCATCATATTTTATACAAAGCTTGTCTCCTTATTCATATGAAAGTCTACTTTTATTCTCAATGCCATACATATAAAAGAAAGCATGGACCAAAATAAGCTAATTCAATTCTTTATCTATCTAAGATATGTATATAGCAACAGCAGATTTGCTGTCACAAAATTAGACCTGAAAATAAAAGATACCTCCATGAGAAAGGCATTCTGTTTTTTGTAAAGACTTCAACCTTGCCAAATTACCTAACAAGGAGAAAAGATACAATTAGACAATGGCAAAGCATGCTAATTTTCACTCCTATCTGGTTTAGGTTCATTATCAGAATAAAATGAATATTAAATAGGGTGCCTTAGGCCTTAAGCCTGCGTAAAGCAAGTTAGATTGTGAACTGTATTGATGTTATATGTATTTCAGATTGAATTGCCTTGCTCAACAACCTGAAGTCACCCTTGACCATTACACATCTGATTTCTGCAAGAATACTATTAGTTATTCAAAGCATTATACATTTTACATGACTCACAGTATCATGTACATCTTAAATTACCTTATAAGCTCTTCTAAATTTAAATAAACCCTAGAAAATCCTGATTCACTACATAACTAAATAAAGGTTTTAATGGAACTGAATTAGATGTGGAAGAGAAAGAAGAGGGATTATGCTTCTATTTTTATTCTTATTTAATATATAGGGATTAAATTTTTAAGTAAAAATTACATTTAACCTTAAAAGCTATTAAATATATGTTAATAAATGAAATGCAAATTATGTTGCCTTTTTGTTTTAAAATTATTTTCTACAAACATTTTATCATTACAGTTTTAGATCTTTGCACAGATATTGTTACCACCCAAGGGGGTGTCCTCTGCTTGCTACAAGAGATGCCAATAGTCAGGAGGCAAGGTTGGTAGGAGAGAAAGGTTTTTTATTACAGCTTGCTAGCAAGAGGGAAGATGGCAGACTAATATCCAAAAAAAAAAAAAAACCCATCTTACAGAACAAACACTACAGGCCAATTGTATATGGGGCTGGTGTCCAGGTTGGGGAAGTGGGTGGTCTCTGGGCAGGGGGCCTCCATTTGATCTCCTGGTGGAGGCAGACATCTGGTCCCAGTTCCTGATCATCCTTTGTTTTACTGGATATGCATCAGAGAATGGAGCAACACCCTATACTCTAATCTTTCAATTCTCATTGATGATGGCTACCAGTGTAGACACTCTGCCCGGGAGTCATCACATTCCTAAGGGGCTCAAAAGAACAAAGTTACCATCGTAAAGCAGCTGGGAGGGGCCACAAAACCTACATAGCGTGTCTGGGCTAGTTAATCAGATGTCATTCAAAGTTACAACATGATTTATTTTCTACAATATGGCTTCCCTTATGTCAAGCTTGTGTTGAGCCAATATCGATATGAAATATTTATCATGTACTTTTTTTGCCTCATTTTCCTGAATTGCAAAATGGATATATTAATTGTACCAACTCATATGTCAGAACTACATGGATTAATATTGTAAAACCCTTAGAACAGCACATGGCAATAAGTAAACGTTGTATATTATGAGTTGTATTATGAGAAATATTTACTTTAATTTTTATATAACATTTACCAAGGGTGGAGGATGAGGAATTTGATCAGATACTCAGGGTAAACAGATGTCAAAGGCAGAGGGGATTCTTGGTACAACTGGGTGATGTAGGCCCAACGCGGACTGACACCAAGTCAAAGTCTAGAGGGCTAAGACTGACTAAGTTTAGGTCAAAGAGAGAGTCTTTGTGAGGCTGTAAACATGAGCCATTTATTATATAAAAGATGGACTCAAAGAGAGGAACTGATACCTGAGAGGGCAGAGGCAAGAGATGTAAAGGATTATTCCCAGAAGGCAACTCTGAGCCCTGTTGATTTCAGAAATCATTCAAGATTTCAGAATTGTGATGGATCATTTACTGTTGTTTATTTGCTATCCCTCCACTTAAACAAACAGGAGTGTATATTGTGTTCATCCTGTCCCTGTCATACCCGTGTATGTTGAGTGTATGGGTGGAAGATAGCTGGCTTCTGTTTCATAAATCTTCAAGGTGAGAGGAAGAGCAGTGAGAAAACCTGCATCTGTTTAAAAGGCATGAGATCCTGGATTTGAATCTGAATCCATAACGAGATAAGACTTTTGAGGCCTTTAGGAAAGGATGATGATAACTTTTCAAGTGGGAGGAATGTAAATGAGTTTTTTTTCTCAATGGACAGAGTAGAGAAAATAGTAAATTATTTGCTATTCATCCCATTGAGAAGTAGAATCTAATTCCCCTCCTCTTGAATGTTGGCTAGACTTGGTGACGTTTTAGTCAATAGAATATGGTGTACAAGATGTTCTGGTACTTCTAATTCTAGGCCCTAAGATGGCTCATTACTTCTGCCTGGGCATCTTGAAACATTCTCTCTGGGAACGACAAGGCAGCATGTTATAAGTTTTATTACTGAGCAAGGGCTCTCTCCACCCATGCACCTGAAGCTGGGTACCGGAGGGGTATTGTAGATATTAAACCAATTTGCTGTTTTTCTTGTTTAACTTGAGGGGTAACTCAGGGGTCTCGAAAATTTATGAGCTTGTTTTGCCTTCAAGGAGGTTGTGATCACTGAATGGCCAGCCCTCATCAGCTATTGAAGCCCAGAAGTCAGATTGCCCAGGATCTTATCGGGAGCAGCCCCCTTTTGTGTTCCTCCAAAGCTTCTCCTGCCAAGCCTCTTAGCTCCATTACTCCCCCCTACCCCCCCACCCCACCACCACTTTCTGTTCTTGGGGAAGCGGATTTGAGCAAACTCAGCCTCCTACCTACTCATTTTGACCAATTCACATAAATATTTCTCCATCTCCAAGCACTGATGTCTCAGTGCTTGGCTTGCTTTGCATTGGGCACACGAAATTGAGATTAAGAGGTTTGGTATCACGCACAGAAGCTGATACTGTGTACCCTGGTCTTTGATGGAAGAAAGTTTATTATGCAGTCAATTGGCAAGGAGACAGGAGAAGCCCTCTCAAATCTGTCTCCCCCATCCAGGATATAGGGTAGGGTTAGAGGGATTAGGGAGGGCAGACTGGTATGTGGAAGTGCTGGCAGATGAGTTTCAATTGGCGGATCAAAATGTTCTTTTCTGCACATACTGCTGGCTGGCCTGCCACCCCTGAAAAACAGCCTTAACGTTCTGCTCTTAAGATGAGGTCAGCATGGCAAACAAGGGTGAAGTTGTTCTGTAGATCTGAGTCATTCCCTTCTCTAGTGATGAGTTTCTAAAGATTTAGTCCTCCTCTCCTTTCTGGCCCAGAGAGGAAAGCACTCTTATAAATGGAAATTTCTCTTACAAATATAAATTTAAATATGAATTTCCCTATCTACTTTTTTTTTTAAATAATCAGGCCAAAATAATTTTTATACAAAGAGGCACATGCTGGGGTGCCAAATTCTGTTTGCGGTCCTGTGGTTACAGTTTGACTACCCTGAGACTGCCCTGCCTGAGAGAAAGGTTAGGTATTCTCTTTGACAGTCTGAGCAGAGCTAGTCCTTATAGCCAAACGCATTAAAGCTCCGGATATCTGAGTGAAGGTGCATTGGACCTAGAAGGTGATACCATGTGCCAGTAGAATAACACAGGTGACATTTATCAATGTCACATGAAACAGAGTAATTCCTTAAAGAATCTCTGCCAGAACTCCTAATCCACAAAATTCTGAGATAAAATGGTGTGGGGGACTGGAATTGGCCACCCCAGGATAGGTCTCTTTGGCATGAGGATTATTTTGGGCTGGTTACTTTTAAAACCTTCAGACAGGAAAGAAACTCTGAAAAGTAGAATTTACTTACCCTTTGTTGAGAGACATTTATATTTGTAAAGGAAATCTCCATCTGTAAAGGTGTCTCCCTCTCTGCAACAGGAAGAAGGGGGGATGACTTTATCTCTAGAAACTCTTATCAATGCAGAAGGCAAGGATTTACATCTGCATGATAACCTTACTCTTGTTTACTGTGCTTTTCTGGTAATCTCCCATAACTGACTCTCCCACCCCCAACATTTTCCTTTGTCTTTAGCTGAGGTTGGTATTTAAGAGTAGAGCTTCTGCCATTTTAGCGAGTTGCTCAGTTTGCCTGAGCCTCTTCCATGTACACATATTATAAAGCTTTGATTAATTTTCTCCTGTTATCCTGTCTCATGTGAATTTAATTCTATGTCTGGCAGAAGGACCCAGAGCAGGTAGAGGAAATGTCTTCCTCCCCTACAATGGTTACTGTTTAAAGCTACAAATGTTTTTGAGTATTTAGTATACAACAATAGGTTACTGGAACAGAAGTCTGCCAGCACCTTTTCTCTCAAAAACTCAAAAGAACATCATTCTTTACAATCTACCAGCATTGAACTGCATTTGGTTTTGCACACAGCACACTGGTTATTTGCATTATATTATGCTCATGTTGTTAGCGCCTACAAGCATAGGTTCCTTATCCACCACACAAGAGGGGCCAGATAAAAACTGGAACACCAGGTTTATGGCAAGGAAACAGTTTTTCTTTCAGATGATATCAGCTGGGAGATGTGAGTAAGCCCTCAAATTCATCTCGTTTCATCTTGTCTCCCTGAAAGATGGGAGGCAAGGGGTCTTAAAGTTTGCAAGGAATATTTCTGTTTTTAGGGATGGGGGAGAGCTGTGGCCTCGGGCAGTTTCCCATCAGCCTGTGCTCCACCTTGGGAGGCTGCTTACAAGGAGGAGGATGATAAGGTAATTTGCAGGTGGGCAACCTTGGCTTTTTGTCTCCATGGCTGGGTAGGATTCTGGAGCCAGGAATCCAGGGAGTAAGCAGGTAGTGAATACTTTGGTTTGAACCCCATATAGGCTGGGTTTAATGTAGGCTGATAACAGGACCAGTATCAATGTTGTTATTTTTTTTTCATCTTTTCTTTCTTGGTCAAAAACTATAGTTATAAGCCTGATTAAATATTTTGATAACACTAAGAATCTCATTTCAGGTGTCAACAAATCATGGAATCCTCTCCTAAATATTGTTAGGGGTCAATAGGTACACCTTTCCTCCACTGCTTTACCACACAGAACCTATTTTATTATTTCCTTCAATTATTTTTGTTGTTATAAGCATGTCTATATTTGTTGTTTATTCATGTCTATATTTTCCACTGGCATTTAGCTCTGTGATGTTTTGTTCTCCATACTCTATTCATTTCTTTTTACTCTGAAATATTTACACAATTACTAAACCCTCCGTCATAGTAATAAAAATAAGAAAATCAAATTTTCAAGTAAAACCAAGATGGTGCTAAAGCCAGGCTGGCTGTGCTTTTGAGTATAATGTTTCTATTTGATTTACTTGAATATAATGTTTCTATTTGACTAGCAAGATCTGTTGGGGCCTTCTACTTTTGTTAGTGATCAAGTCCAAGTTGACCAAGTGCAAAATGAGAATGTCAGGCCAGAGAGTTACAAGGGCTCCATGGGAAAGACCTTTAGCTTAGACAAGAGTCTAGTAGATGCTTAATAGCCACTTAAAAAATGGGGTTGACCAACTGGCTTAATCAGGCAGATGATGATGTATTGGGAAACGGCTTGTCTGAATACATTGGCAGTGGCTAAAATTTAATTAAAGCTGTGATATTTTATTCTTCTCTTGGGATTCTATATTGTTTCTTCTGGACCACTTTGGAGTAAACACAGAAGCAGTTTGGAAGGGGTGAGGAGGTGATCTACAGGTCCTACTCTTACCTTTTCCTGTGTAGTAGAATTCCCTTTGACACTTATGGGATGGAACATGCAAGTGTATAACATATCCAGTCCATTCCTGTATACGTGTAGATGTGAGAGCTACAACAATGGTGTGTGAAATTGGACTAAAATTACAAGATCTCTTTAATTTCCCTCCCTGCTGTAAACCTTTCTCAATTGAATTTGAGTACTTTCTCGCATCATGGGTCTGAGGTAGATGGTGACTTGGATGCCTGAATACATCAGAACTGTAAAAGTTTTATATATTTCCTTCTCAGTGCTCCCCAGTAAACTCAAATGGGAGTTATGGAAAACTCAACTCCACTCCTAATTATTTGTCTCCCCACAGAAGCCAAAGTCAAGGAGAAAGAGAGATCAGTGGACATGGAGGGAGCAAGAAGCTTTGTGGGACTAAGCAAGGAATTTGTATTTACTTTGGTTTTGAGCAACATAGTAGCTGCTCGCTGCTCAACCAAGTGAATTTCTACTGGTCCAATCCAAGCCCTATGTAAGTGAGTAAGGTTATCTTTACTGACACCATCTATTTCAACTTAGGGGACACCTAACCTAATCAGCCACATTCTCTGCTTTCTGGCTGCAGCCTGTGGTTTATGCCCATTTGCAAGGAGGACATCTCTTTCTCTACCTATTTGGAGGAGAGTGGGCAACAAGCAAGACACCATTTAGGCAGCTTGTTTCAATCCGACCTCTTGCCATTCAGCCTCTACTTATTAACTCAATTGTTGTGCATTAACAGGAAGAATCATGGAAGATATTTACCATTAGCCCTCCCCCACACTTGTGTGAGAGAATTTGCTACTGGATCCCAGGGAGTCATCCCATATTCGCAAATCTGGTCCCATTCCAGAAAGCCATGTCTCTGTCAGCATACCATTTTCATCAATAAAAATGACACGAACTGTGAGGGTTTGAGATTTAACCCTACATATGTGCTAACAAATTAGCCTGTCACTGTTTCATTAATGTTGTTAGAAGACCTGAAACTCTCAGGTAAGAAGCAGAGAACATTATTTCTTATGACCCTGCAAGCAGTATGAACAGCAGCATATTGATGTGGGTAGTTCTGGGATAGCCCCCAAAACCTTCACAACAATACAATGTGCCCAAATGAATTGCTACACACATGGTGGGTTTGTGTAGCAGCTGCAAAGCACTGAGCTTGGGGTATCTATCTCTTGTATATAAGCAGAAAGTGCTCTGGGCCCAGATGGAGATGTTATCTTACCTCTTAAAGTTACTAACTATGTAAACTGCCCTGAGAAATGGCTCAGGTGAAAGAGGGCTCAGGATCTTGATGGGAACACCCAGAAAAATGTGGAGGACTACCAGAGGCCCAAAGAAGACTCTACCTCTCAACCAGAAGATACCCATCTAAGTACCGTATGTGGTGTCCTGTGTGTTATGATGTGTTTGCATTCTGGGGGATAGAAAAATTAACAATTCCCAACTCTCTAGGAGCTCCAAAAATTGTTGAGCCTATTGCTTTCCCTTGATTCTTTCCCTGGTCTTGGGTGATTACATCTCAAATATACATAGATTAGGACTCAGTCAAAAGCTTGAGGTCCCTCTCAAGATTTTTGAAGTTCTATCTTTGTGTCATACCCTCCCTATATAGTAGTTTACCCTACAAATTCTACCTGGTCCTCCCTGAATTCTGCTCTCTTTCTCCTCAACCCAGCAAATTCTGCCAGCTCTGGTTTGTTTTCACATTTTTCACACCGTGCCCTGTAAACTGCCTTCAGGCAGTAAATTGGGGCAGCTAGAGGGCTCACTTTGCCTGTTTTTCTTCTCACAGAGATCCTATTCTTTGCTACTTGATAATTAATATCTAAGTATTGTTTCATGTATGTTAATGTATATTATCTCTTCTAGAATTTTCCCTTCCTTCCCCCTCCTTCTCTCCATCTCTCTCTTCCTTCCTTCCTTCTTCCTTTCCTCCCTCCCCCCATCTCTCTTCTTTCCTTCTTTGTTTCCTTCATTTCTTCCTTCTCTCTCTCTCTTCTTTCCTTTCTCCCTTTATTTCTCCCTTCCTCCTTTCCTTCTTTTATTTTAACATAGGGAAATTTAAACCTGTCCCTATTAATCCAGAAGCAGAAATTTCTATTTCTTCTTTAGATCAGCTGTAAGGATTATTGATGAGAAGCGCTGCTATGTTACATCCACATTTTATTCTCCATGAATCAGAAATAATTGGATTGCATTTCCATCATTTCTGATGTTTGAATCTGATATTTTAAGAAGAATATTTTAAATTATATATTACTACAAGTTATATGATATGTCTACACCGTAGCTATTATGATTTAATAATAAAGATTATCTTTTTCATGATACAGTGCACAGTCTCAGGAAACCAGACAACTGACCTTCAATTGTGTGTGTGTATGTGAAGCAAGCTCTGTCTTTTCTTTTTCTTCATCATTTTATTTACTCATATTACATCAATTCAGAAACGAGATCCTTTAGTATGTCATTGAAACTGGTTAGCTAATATCTTATTTTTGGAATTTAAATATATTTTGAAAAGTGAGAATAAGCTGTATTTTTCAAAAGTAATTTTCTTGAACAACTGAAAGCTATGTTATGATTATATATGTAACAATTTAGGCAAGATGTCTTCTCTATGGCATATGAAAAAGAAAAATCCACTATAGACAGAATATTGCCCATCAATGCAAAAGTGTCTTAATAATGGATATCTATTAATAAAACATGCTGCATAAATATAAAAGTGGAAAAATATGGTGAAAGACATTTGATAAAATTGAACACATATTTCTGATAAAAGCTTGTAGTCTACTAGAAATAGAAGAGTGTATTGTTAACAAGATATCTTAAATCAGCAGCTCATATTCTGCTCAACAATGAAACTGTTAAGCTCTTTAATTAAAATCTGGAATATGACAGAACACACTCTTTAGTGCTATTTTTCAAGAAATGAAATATAGTTTAGTAAAATGTATCAAAGTTGTTACTATTGTAGATTATTTGAATGTCTAGCTAGAATATTACAGAAAGTAAACAAAATACTATAAAAAATCATGATAAATTATAATAAGGTATTTGACATAAATCTGTCAAAAATTATTCGTAACATAGCAACTATGAGTTAGAAAATATATTTGAAATATTCAAAAGTTAAGTGTGAGAGAGGAAACATGTTGAGTATGCTTCTTTCAACTTTTTCAACAAATTCATTTAAATTGTACCCTGAATTGTAATGGAATCGTAAGTTAAATCCAGAAGACCAGAGATCAAAACCCAGGCAGATTGTCCACTAATCATATTGTTAGAGATTAGTGAACTTAATTAGTAAAGGACAGAAAAGACAGAGATCCAGACTGAAAATGCTATTTACACTTCCTTTTATGCCTTTTACCTCTTTCGCGTATCCGTGGGCTGTTCTAACCAGGAAAACAGGTGTTTTTAAACATCGTCTGATCCAGCTGTATACAGAGTATGGCCCTTGTAGATTCTTTTAAATACTTATCAGATCTTCCCTTACTGCACTAAATTAGAGAATACGAGTCCCAGAAAACAACTAGGTAGGAAGATAATGGAAAGGTATATCACTTATGGATCTTAATCACTTATGAGAAACACTGTGAACTTGGTACAGACAGGAAAAGCACTGAGAAGAGTATATGTTAGAAAGCACTGTATTTCATATGCAGAATTCTTCCTGTTAGTTAGAAAATCTACCATTGAAACAAGAGATTTCATGAAACTAGCTACCCTGGACTGCACAAATACCTGTTCTCAAGTATAAATTGAAACAAGGGGATTTTAAGAAATCCTGAACTTCATCCATTATAGAGGAACATACAAGAACCTACATGGATAGTGAGAGGTACAAGGACAATCCTCCACATTTGTTTATTGTAAAACCAAGTGAATTTATCTTCAGTCAAAAATCAGTGGAAAGAAAAAAAATGACCAATAATCAAACTAAGGGAATTATTGTGACATAAAGAACAGGAAACTTTTTCTATAAATTTAAATAAATAGTGTATGTCTGAAGATGATATCACCCAAACAACTGAAAATATTAGATACTATTTGTTCTATTTGTCAAAGAAAAATGTAATGTAAAGAAACTTGTGTGAAATAAGAGTGACAAAGAATCTTAAGAGTAAGAGAAGTTGGGATTATGACAAACATAAAAAGAGTTTCCTAAAAAAATAAAATATATAAAAACAAATAATGAAACAGAGTTAAAATCTACATGAGGGCTGTTAATGACGTGGAATGACGTTGCTGTGTGTAAGAATCAGACAACACGTGTGTTAAAATTGAGTCCCTCTCCAGGTCAAGTTTTAACAGTGGGCAAGTTATTTATCTTTCTCAATCTTATTTTCTTAAACATAATAAATAAACATACTTAGGTCTCAGAGTTTTGTGTATATATATGTGTGCAAAGATTTCATGAGATAATACATGTAAAACAATTAGTATAGTAATGGCTTAAAATTAGAATAATTTAATATTTTATTACTATTATTACTATTCAACAGCAGATTTTATATTTATGAATACAACGTAAGGAATGTGGAAGATACAATTTTCACACAAATGGTTCCTAAAAACACAAAGTTTATAAACTCTCCTAATGACTGTATGAGACCATCTTGAAATTGATACCAAAACCTGCTAAAGAAAGTTTGTGTACTCACAGACATAGCTCTCTGTAAAAATAATACACTATAATGAAGGAGGAAACCGTAAAAGAATGCAAGGATAGTGCAACATCAGGAACTCTACTGATTTGTTACATCATCAATTAAAAGGAGAAAAACTATGATCATCTCAAGAGATTACCAAAAAGCATTTGCTAAAATTCAGCAGTCATTCTAATAAAATTTCTAAGTGAAATTTGGATATGTTATATAAAATAGAAAATTTCTAGAAAAAAGTAGGAGACCATTCTAAAAGGTGAAATATGAATATCAATTTCATTAACATAATTAACAAGATAGGATGCCCTCAAACACAATTACTTTTCAAATTTTTGGGGAATTTTTAGAGAATAGAATAAGACAAAAAAATAATTAGAATACATATTGTAAAAAATGGTAAACTTTCCTATTGGCTTGATTGTAAACCTAGAAAAGATAGCAGATTTGAGTTTTAAAAAAACACTCAATTTATGAGAGAATTTGGTAACATCATTGGATAAAAGATAAATAGAAACAAAGATTATTTTCTGTTTTTATAATAACTAATTGAATTTTATATATATTCGATTCACAATATTAAAACTATCTAAAATAATGAGATACATTAATAAGAAACATAACTAGATATATAAAAGTTCTAAATTACATGTTTCGGGACATAAATAAAAATATCTGAATAATGGAAATAGTGCTGTTCATTTGGTATGGAAAACATTATGTTTAAAATGAACAATTCTTCAAAACAACTATATTTATAATGTTATTCCAATTATAATTTATATGTCTATACTGTATTTCCAACTATAATCTACTGCGTTTGGTAAAAAAATAAAGTCCATATGGAATGAAACATATTTTGAAAATTATAAGAAACATGATTAAAATATGTTAAACTTTAGGCTAAAATATGAAAGTTGGGCTAAGAATAGGCAAATAGATCATTATAAAAGAAATTAAAGTCCAAAAATTGGCGCCAGTATATTCACAAATTTATTATATGACAAATGTGGTATTTCAATTATGAGACAAGTGGATTTTTTTAAAAAAAATTTAGACTGGCAGGAGTTCAGGAGAGATTTTTAGTATTCATAGTCTCACTCTTTCTGCACACAGTTTATCCTCAATTGTGATTATGATTATTAACAGTAGTAATGATGAGTAGAAACTGAGATTATTGGTGACTTTGAGGACTGAACTGGACAACTGACCAAGCAATGTAGTTTTCTATGTAATATAACTAAAATAACCGTGTCCTTTTTTCTTGATTTTCTGGTGATATGGAAATAACTAAGCCCTTCTGACATTCTAGCAATATATACATTTTTTAATTTTATAATCTCTTTGGTTATTTAAAATGACCTTCCCAACACTTCTACAGTAAATTTTGTCATCACTTTCATGTCACAGCTAACAGTAATATTTTGTGATAACATAGTTAAAATATATGTCAACTTACTGAATTATTTACAGTTTTATGATACATTTTCTCATATACAAATAATTATCACTACTCTTTGCTGGCAAAATTTCAGTTTCTGTTGCAAAATTCAAACTGATCATTAGATTGATTGAAAAAATTACTTCAAAAATAATGTAGTATAAATTGATTTTTGATAAGATGAAAAGCATGAATTCTGTTGCTGAGTTTTTCAAAAATTTTGTTTAGCAATTTCTCTTTCAATAAAATGCAGACAGGCAGCAGTGGAGTAGAAGTAACACAGTCTTTTGAGTCAGAAACACTCTACCACTTAGTACTGTGGTAGGGGAAGCGAGACACTTATCCTCCTTGATTTCTAAGCCTCAGTGATCCTCTGGAACAGCGCTTCTCCAAGTGTGGTCCATTGTTCCTGGGGTATTCCAAGACATGCATGCTACTGCCATGACATCAGAACTATTTTCACAAGAATATTAAGATCTTATTTGCTTTTCCATAATGTTAACATTTTCACTGATGATACAAAAGCAATGACAGGTTAAAGTACTAGTCATTGCTGAAATCAAAGAAATGGCACCAAACTATATGCTATAGATTGAAAGTTTGTGTCTCCCCCAAGATTCATATATTGAAGCCTAATCCCCAAATTGATGCTGTTTGGAAGCAGGGCCTTTGGGAGGTGATTAGGTCATCAGAGTACAGCCCTCATGAAGTGGGTTGGTTAGTGCCCTTATGAAAGAGGCCCCTGTGAGCTAACTCCTCCTTTCTACCATATGAAGACACCCAGAAAAAACTATTGTTTAAAAAAACAAGAATCAGGCTCTGACAAGACACTGATCTTACACTTCCCAGTCCCCAGAACTGTGAGCAATAAATTTCTGTTGTTTGTAAGCCAGCCAGTCTATGGTGTTCTTTTACAGCAGCTCAAATGGTCTAAGACACTGTACTAGTAGTCATTGCATTCTAGAGTCCACCCTCAGTCAAAAACAAATGACTGCTTTATTTAAAATGGTCCTTAATGAAGCAGGAAAAGTTTTAAATTTTATTAAGACTTTACCCTTGAGTTGACGTCTTTCACATCTTCTCTTTAACAAACAGTGAGTACCTATAATGCACTTTTGCAGTGTATCAAAGTATGGGAACTGTCTTGAGAAAGAAGAGTTATACAGTAGTTTGACGTGTGAATGGAACTAGCTGCTTTTATAATGGAACACAATTTCTACTCGAGAAAAGAACTGGCAAACAATTATGGTCATTCAAACTTGGGTTTTGGCAGATGTGTGCTCAGAAAGAATGAAGTGAGTAAGCATGAGGGTTTAATTAGATAAGACAAGTAAAACACTTAGTATAGTACTGGCTTAAAGTTAAAAGAAACAATAGTCATAATAATATTATGAAAATATATATTGTTTTGTATGTAAAATATAAAATTTTGTAAAACTTGTATTTGACCACCTGACTTGACAGCTCCCAAATACTTAAAGACTTTCTGATGAGATTTGTTGCATTATTAGCAAATGTAGAAGTTACAAAAAATTTAATTTTTTGATATTGTGTGATGAAATGTGTTAATATTTGAAAAATCTGTATTATTAAGTGAATCAATAGAAATTCATTCAAAGTGCAAGAAAGACCAATGAATTTTAGCGAAACAGTACAAAGAGTTCATTGATATGTGTTTAGACTCACGTTCAAACTATCCTTTAAGAAACTACCACTGGTCAATTTGGTGGTATAGTCTCAGAGAATAATATCCACAGCTATCTAAAAAGTTCCTAAAATACTTCTTTCCCTTCTTTGCAAATGTATATCTGAGTAAGGCCAGAATTTTTTATATATTTAAAACAAAACAAGGTTATCGCAACAGATTGAACTGCAAAAACACATAGCAGAATTCAGGAGTTTTCCATTGACCCAAATGTTAAAGAGATTTGTAAAAATGTAAAGCGGTGTTATGTCCGTACCTGGGATCCAAACTGGCGAACCCCAGGCCGCCAAAGCGGAATGTGCATACTTAACTGCTGTGCCACTGGGGCGGCCCCTTATTTTTTTAAATATATTTATTTTTCTTTAAGTATGTTATTGTATTAACATGTAATGGGCTTATTGTTATTTTAAATGAATTAAGATGTTTTTAGGGTTTTTTTTAAGATTTAATTTATTATACAAGTTACTAATAATTGATATAAGCCACATAAACAATATCACTTTGAGTTTTCAGTAAGTTCTAAGAATTTACAGCAGTCATGGGACCAAAGTATTTGACAGGTACTGTCATAAAATAACAATAATATACATTTAACAAGATTGCAGGCAGAATGTCCTTAGTACAGAATCTGATACTTAGTGATTTTTTATACTACTGTAGTTTGGTTTTGTTTTCCTTCATAATCATAATATTCTCTATAGTTCCTTATATGAGAAAAAGTTCTTGGCAATGATACATTTAAGGTTTCTTGCATTCCATCAAAATACATTAAGTATACATTACTTTATCATCCATTATAAAGAGCAAGCTTTAACCAACTCTTTACAGTTTCATGCAGAGCCAATATGAGCTGTATGTAAGTAATCCCAGCTACCACATCTGTGCCTTTTGGATATTTAAATTACTTGATTTCTACCACATAATATCTATTAGTGCTTCCATTGGTCATTATCGTCTCTCCAAAATTCAGTGAGAAAAATATAAGCAACAACAAGTATTTTAGAAGAATCATATACTGGCTGTTAGTGGACAGACTCGACAGTTGGGAATTATAAATTCTATCTTCACCATCAAGGATGAGTGAGTATGACCAGGGCTTGGCACCATTTGCTTTAATATCCTTGTCTATAAAATAGGAACGATGCTAATGGTTCCCCATGGTGCCCTGAGAACGGAAAGCTACCAAAGTGCTGTGAAACGCTCAGATTTGAAGTGTCACCCTGGAGCACTGTATTATTAAGAATTTGTAGAAATGTGAAAGTATATATCAGTTTCAAGGAAAAATATCATCACAAATGTGACTCTTTTGATGGAAAGAATTTAAATATTGAATCTCATTCAGTCCTGGAACTAGAGATGTTCACTCCTTCTTCTTAGGTTACTGAATATAAACAATATTCAATAACAATATATTCAATCGAATATAAACAACATTAAATCCTAAACAAAAGGGTGCTAAAATTATTATTTGGTTCTTTTAAGAAACAGTGGAAGTAAGGGTAATATACCACCTAACACTAATTTTGTAGCACCTTCCCCAACAGAACACTTCCCAACCCTTTGCACACACTCACACATAGCTGCATCCATTCAGAGACATCCCATCTACACTAGGACACAGATCTAGTCACAGTAGGTTTTGAATTTTCTGTCATGCCTTAAGACACGATTGACCTGGCCTGTGCATTTATGCTAAGTGAATCAGCTTGGGAGGTGACTTAGCTAGACTAAGCCCTGTTTGTGGAGGGGGGAACCTAATGAGAGTAAAGAAAAACAGGTGTTTATTCTGAGAGGAAGCTTAATATGACAGATAACACGTGGCATCTAAAGGAAGCACAGTGACAGATGGATTTCTAGGCATGACATTAGAATCCAGGGCAACTTGAAATAGTGGAATTTCAATAGGCAAGA
This sequence comes from Equus quagga, assembly GCF_021613505.1. Classification (NCBI taxonomy): domain Eukaryota; kingdom Metazoa; phylum Chordata; class Mammalia; order Perissodactyla; family Equidae; genus Equus; species Equus quagga. The sequence goes on along the minus strand of NC_060272.1, from coordinate 45,370,319 downwards.
ATAGGAGTAATGAGTGGGAAACAGTGGGAAGGCTAGGAAATGCGTCATAGAAGGGACTTTTTTTCTGCAGTGTTTACAGTCTTCAATTTCTGTTGTAATTATTGGAGATAAAGTCAAATCAATAATAATGCTTTTGATAACTTTTTCATCTTATTGATCCCTTTCTATGTTTTAAGTACCATTCTAGGTTTTTTTAAGCATTTGCTTATTTAAAACTCATAACCAATTATGTAGATAAGAAAACTGAAGCACAAAGTGTTGTTTGCCCACAGTCAGCGAGTGTGAGATTTACTACTATAGTTTCAGTTTAAATCCTTATGAGTTTGACACCAACATGGATGCCTTCCCCACTACAATGAAGTGTTTTCAGAATCACGGGCATCAAATGAAAAGTGGAAAACTGGAGGGTTTGAAAATGCTAACTTGAAAACACCTCATGCAAGACCTGGCAAATGGAGTTGCTTCCACTGAAGAGTTAACACTTTCCAGAAGAGCAGCAATGTCTCAAATGACATTATCTGAGAGGAGACACTCATCAGAGATCTTTTCCACCAGATATGAGCCATGGAGGTAGACAGAATAAGGGCCCCCAAAGATGCCCATATTCTAAACCCTGGAGCCTGTGAATATGTTACTTTACATGCCAAAAGGGATTTTGCAGATGGGGTTATGTTAGGATCTTGATGTAGGAAGATTATCCTGGATTTTCCGAGGTGGCCCAATGTAATCGCAAGGATCTTTATAAGTGAAAGAAGGAGGCAGGAGAGGCAAAGTCAAAGGAGCTGTGAGAGCAGAAGCAGCAGCTGAAGTGATGGGATTGCTGGCTTTGAAGATAGAAGGGGGCCATGAGTCAAGAAATGTGGTCAGTCTCCCGAAGCTAGAAAATGTGTAAGCAGCAGATTTGCCTCTAGATCCTCTGGAAGGAATACAGTTGTGCTGAGACTTTGCTTTTAGGCCCATAAGACCCATTTCAGACCACTGATCTCCAGAACTGTGAAAAATTAGTTTGTGTTGTGTTAAGCCACTAAGTTTGTTATCATTGGTTATGGCAACAAGAAAAATCCAGTAAGTACATTCAAATACCAAAATTAATATCTTGCTTGAAGTCTTTCCCAATTTAGTTTTAGTTCACAAGCCTTGGATTCTGGACAGCAGGGATAGCCCATCGGACTTCCTGGTGAAATTAGTACCACTCAGTCTCTGCTATGATCTCTGAAAATACAGAATACTGGATTTTGCAAATACAGTTCGACCTGAGGAAATTATCTTAGGAACTGAGGATTGAATTGTTATCTAAATTGCACAGGTCTTGGGTCACTGCTATGAAAATCTACTGTGTCCCTTTAAAGCTTTAGACTCTTTTTAAAAGTGAAGCTACTGAGGAATTTGCAATTAAATTGATACAGCTTCCAGGACCCCAAAGGAACCATACCTATTCCATAGGAGAGGAAGCCCAGGCTGAGTGCAACTGCTGGCTAGTCCCAGTTCCATTCAGGAATCAAGAAATCCCTGGCAGACTCTAAGCTAGACAAGAAATTGGGTGCTATTGTTTTGGATTTTATTTAATTTAGGATTTGAATATGAGGCTTTTGATATTAAGGTTTAAAGCAAATGATATTGGACTCCAATTCCTTTGATCTTTGAATTTTAATTTTCAAAGCCATTTATTATTTTAATTTATGTTTCTCCTTTGGAAATTCATAACAAAAGGGGATTTTTATTCCAATTTCTATGCTGTTTGCATGCTATTCTTAGAGTATCTTTATATATTTCATCTTAATGTGATCTTTTGTTTTCAGTTTTATGTAAGGATTTGCTTAAAAATGCAAGAAAAGCAGCTTGAGAGTATACCTACAGTGTGAGATCTGGAAGATGCCTGTAATTTGCCTCCACATGACAATTTTGTGTTTTTTGAGGAAGATTAGCCCTGAGCTAACATCTGCCACCAATCCTCCTCTTTTTGCTGAGGAAGTCTGGCCCTGAGCTAATATTGTGCCCATCTTCCTCTATTTTATGTGGGATGCCTGCCACTGCATGGCTTGACAAGTGGTGCGTCGGTCCACACTCAGAATCTGAACTGGCGAATCCCGGGCCACTGAAGCAGAACACGCAAACTTAACCACTGCACCACCAGGCCGGCCCCTCCACATGATAATTTAATAATTTGTTTTGTGAATTCAGACATTGTAGAAAATTTGATAATCCACCGACTTGCATTCATGATTATGACGATATACACTCTCAGAACAGTTTTTATGTTTCTTTTCTAAGTATATGTAGATAGCCTACTATGTACCATCTATTCTTATATGTTGGACAAGATAGGAAGGAAAGTAGAGAAAGAAATATTCCCAAGTTTGAGGACAAACTTGGCCTTGTCATGGACTTAATTAGAATACAGCTCTGATCCATTGCAGAGCGTGCTGGAAACAAAGTGTGGAGCATCCACCAGAGTCCCCAGGAAGACCTGAAAGAAGCAGTGTTTGGGAAACAGCCCTGGAATGGCGGCAGAATGGCATTGACTTACTTGACTGATAGATTTGACAAAAATAATTGAGGAGTATGAGCTTAGCTGTTTCTTCTTCCTTTTGAGAGGAAGCCTGCTCAGGGTTTTCTCGTTGGTCCCTCCACGTGGCCTTACCCGGGTACCTCTCCACTGAGTAGAACTTCTCAGGAAATTCTAATTCAGCCAAGTAGCCTGTAGATATAAACAACTTCTCCCAACCTGGTCTCTGTTTGTAGTAGAGGTTATATGACAGCCTCCATCTTTATTCTTTGTTTTATTTACCAACTTATTCAGACATGGACAGCGAGGAAGAGTGCCATCTATTGGGTCTACTCCAGGAACTCCAACATATTTTCATGTTAAAGACTAAAGTTTAAAATATAAATAATGTGCAGTATTTTAAAGCAGACCATAAAGAGTTGGAAAAGTGAGGATGCCCAGACGTGCGTGCATGTGCGCACACAGGCACACACACTCCGATCCTAGATGTGAGTGTTTTGTGCTGTGCTCTTTATTTAGGTATATTAATCCTTTGAGCCACTAAACTTCAAAAAGATGATATGGTTATCAAAGAAAATGCTAAAGATGGAAGTTGCTCCGGAATATGATGGCAGTCTCATCGGAGAGAACCTCTTACAAAGGCCAGAAGCAAGACAAAATAAGTGGTAAAGTAATAAGGAACAAAAACAAACGAATAAAGCAACCCTGGTGGGAAGTCACTGGAAAATGGGCTTACATTTTGAATCAGTGTAATTTCCTGGAAACATCATTCTCCCTGTTTAAGTACCAATGCCATAAGGTTCAATGACAAAATCTTTAGCAATATAGCAGCTTTTCTTATATTGGTTTCTTGATCCATGCTGGCTCATTTGCACAATATGATACCCTAGTGTTAATGGAGAGTGCAGGGGGCAATATTCACGTTAAGTGTTTTGCAGAGAGAGAAACAATCCACCTGTTAATGTAAAAAAGTTTATGAACAGACACCCGAAGCACTTTAGAAGCAGAAACTTGTGGAGAAAGTATAGCAGGCACCATGGCTAGTCAGTCGTCTGATTTCTGTCTTCTGTGCCTTTCTCCCACTGCTGTGAATCACCGAATGTTTCTAAAATGATTCCAACTTGGGGAAGAATTGCACATGTACTGGTATAAGTCTGAGGTCAGGTCTATGTCACACTTAAGATATAAAGAGGTATGAAACAACTAGAAAAATAGACTGATAAAATATACGCTTTGGGAATTTAGGATAAGATTGATTTCAATTCCCCAAAATACAGTACTCTAAAAAATGTCATGACCCTCTCATGGGCATTATGTTCTGTATACTTCTCACTTGAAAGTCAATCTTTGTTGTATTATTGACCTAGTTTAGCACCATGCTGATGTGCTGCAAATTCTGCAAATTGTAATGACACAAATTTTGAAGCCTCTGAACATCATCACCTTCCTTGCATAATGTAAGAACAGCTGAAAGCAGTAGCGGCATAGTGTAATGCTAACAAGAACAGACTCTGGAGCTTGACTTCCTGAGATTAATGCCTGCTTCAACCACATCCCAGCTATTGTATATCAAGTAAATTTTGTATTTTATTTTCTTTAGCTCAAAATTGGAATAAAAATACTTGTCTTTATCTCATAGGTTGGTTATGAGGATGATGTGGCTTAATATTTACAACACTGTCACACATGATTTGTGAGTTAAATTAATTTTCAAAATGAATAATCTTGGAAGAGTCTTATGTTACCTTATAGGACTGTCTGTGATTTGCAAACTGGATTAATATCCTGGTAATGTATCATCATAACAGTCTTTATTTCTCTTTTCATAGAATTTTTTTAATCTTATAAATTTTTATTTATTATATATTCCTCAATGAGGTGTCAACTCCAAGACAGCAGGGACATTATTTGTTACTTGTTTATTACTTAATGGCTAACATAGTGCATGACACAATTAACGGATACATATTTGTTAAATGAATGATAGAAAAAGAGATTCATGGTTCAGATTATCTCTGTTATATGCAAGTGACTAGAACAGTACTCAGCAGGCACTCACTGTTTATTGAATTGAATTGAATAATCTCTACTCTAGGCTACTCAGCGGAAAGATCAGAAAGCTACTAAAAGCTTTCATGTGGATCACATGATATATTAGCTGTAGTCATGAATGTAATGGAAGCGATGCAAAACACTGCAGGAAAATACAGTTTGAAAGTATACATATAGAGTGAGTTGTGGAACATTTCCATTCCCTTCCTGTGTCACCTCAAAACTTCTAAGTGATTCTGATGAACACTCTAGGTTAAGATTGACCACTCTAAATTTTGAAAATAGAAACCCAGAGCAACACTGGACGATGTGTCACTTTTTGTTTGTTTTATTTTGTTTTGTTTGTTTTCGGTGAAGAAGATTGGCCCTGAGCTAACGTCTGTTGCCAGTCTTCCTCTGTTTGCTTGAGGAAGATTGTCGCTGAGCTAACATCTGTGCCAATCTTCCTCTATTTTGTATGTGGGACACTGCGACAGCATGGCTTTATGAGTGTTGTGTAGGTCCATGCCTGGGATCTGACATGGCAAATCCCAGGACTCCGAAGAGGAGTGTATGAACTTATCCACTACACTACCAGGCCAGCCCCAGACAATGTGTCACTTTAAAGAACATGAAACAAGCTCATTGCTTAGTTTCAGTATGTCATATCGCCTTAAACTGATTCTTGGTTAACTTTGAAGTATTTCATTCATATTCAAGTATTGAAAATCAAACTATTTTCTAGATGCCATCATTTTCATTATCTATCAAATAAAGTTATTGGTAATTCATATTCTATTATAAAAAGGATGTTAAAGTTGACACTGGAAGAGACTGTCTTCTGTTGAGATATGTTTATGGCTGTAATTCGATGTGGATCCCACTGTAAAGTAGGAAGCAATGCACTGAGGCTTTCTACAGGCCCCAAAGGAAAGATGATAGATCAGAGTCAGCACTTCTTTCATTCCTGTGACCTTGCAATGGTCAAGCACACTTTCAATTTTCAGTCTTCTATACTAGAATTCCTTTTCCCCTTAATTCTGATCCTCATACCAAATTGACTGAGAAACTAAATTTAGTACATCAGCCCATGTCTTTTAATAGCTTTACTATCAAATGGATCCTTTCTGTGCAATTTTCCCCTCACTTATTTAAGTAAAAATGTATTCACATGTTTATCATTGCAGTTAAAAATCTCTGGAAAGGTTCATCTACTTTCTATTTTGCATGGCAATATGAGTTGTGAAATTTAAATTCTACATTTCATAAGGAATAGGATGAGTATATATGGAGACTACATATCTGATCCATCAGCCAGAAAGAGGTGACAGAGTTTACCTGAGGGATTAGAATCAATTCAAAAGAACTAAGGTAACATGAATGAGTTTTATCATTATTTAAAGTACTGCTCTTTCCCCAAATAACCATAGTTTTCTCAAATAAGACTACAGACAAGTGATACAGCGGTATAAAATTCATAGTTCTAAAATGGTACTATTTCCATTGAGCAATTTGGTATAAAAAACTATGTCTGAGACAGCAAACAGTAGGAGAAAACCAAAACAAAACATTTGTATTGTTTTGATGCAACAAAACTGCTTCAGTTTACGAACACGTGCCTACTGACCTGAAATGGTTAATTCAGCCAATGGGCAAAGTATCTTCTTTCTTTTGTAAATGAATGGAGTTATTAAAGATAATATCAATGGCTCTCTCAGGATAAATTCATTTTACAAAATGGCTTAATATCTGTTCATTTCGTTCACTACTATGAGGGTAAGCAGGGATAAAGGTAGACATATTATTCACATATTTTTAAAGCCCTGAAATTTGAAGTTTAAGAGGAATGAGCTCATATGTTCCCTGGCTTATTGGAGAAGTAGTTATATACTTCTTTTTGTGGAATGCTTTGATATTTTACCTGAGAATGGTAAGTTCATAGTGGTGATCCTGTTAGAAGGAGAAAACATCAATTTTCTGTTGTCAAGGTTAAGGGAAGAGAATTCCTTTTACTTCAAGTCATAAGCTTCTTATACAAGCTTTTAATTTGAGTTTCCTTATAAAAGATTATCTGAGCTGCTGGGAATTCCTTCTAAAACACTTACTTATTTCCTCAATTAGTGAAGAAAAGTTCTATCATCTTTCTGGTTTATAATGCAATGAGGATTTTTCTTTATGCCTGCTTTGTTTCCTTAGATGCCAACCCAGGTTAAAATAACATTTAATAGCACATTTGTTAATGACATTCACTATTGCCACTTAGTTTAAATAGCATTAGACAATCATGACATGATTTGATTCTTTGCCTTTTTTTAAGATTGGCACCTGAGCTAACATCTGTTGCCAATCTTTTTGTTGTTGTTTTTTCCTTTTTCTTCTTCCCAAAGTCCCCCAGTATATAGTCATATATTCTAGTGGTGGGTCCTTCTAGTTGTGGCATGTGGGACGCCACCTCAGATGGGCTGATGCGCAGTGCCATGCCCACGCCCAGGATCCAAACCTGTGAAAACCTGGACCCAAAGGGGAGTGCACGAACTTAACCACTGGGCCACGGGGCCAGCCCCATGATTTGGTTATCTCTTGGGAACATTAACATTTTGCAATGCTTGAAGGTCCCATCCCAAGCTTCAAATTCAGTTTAAAAATTTTTATAATTTAAATGTAGTTACACTTTTAAGATCTTACTCTCATAAATAGAATCATGAATTCCACTTTTAATGCCAAAAAGAGATGGGGTTTTTACATGCTCTTTCAAACAATTGCATCATAATGTAAAGAAAAAAATTAAAAGACAGAGATATGCTCCTAAGTAAAATTTACAGTCCTTTCTCAAAGGACATTATTATTTTTTTTTTTTTTTTGCTGCTTCTTTCTTTGTAAGTACCTAGGGATCAGCTTCAATGAGGCAGGTGGAACAGCCGAGCTTCCTCTGAGCACTTCAGGAGGATGGCAATAAAGATCCTTTCTCTTTGCCATCTCCGGGTCAACCTGGATGTCTAGTTATACAACCAACAAACAAGCCTTTATTAGTTTGGTATTTTTATGATATAAACAAGAAAATTTTGTTGCCTTAAGCATATTTAAACATATATGATTGCATTTTTATTCTGAAAAGAAATGTTAGATTTGAGGTTATAAGATGTCAGAGTAAACATTCACAAGACAGGAGGTTTAAATCTAATAACAGAATAAACCTGGAGTTTAATAACATAATAAACCTGGAAAACAGACCAAACACGTAGCTGAAAGGTTATTTACCATTTATTCATATTGCACATTTGTGACTTTTCTGTTCTGATAAAGCAAATAAATATCTTTCTAGTTTTTAAGTTTTGTGCAAGTGTTGGGGGCAAGCGTTACCGAAAATGAAGTGAGAGTATGTGTGGATTGTTTTCAACGTTTTTGGCTCTAAGTGGGTAGAGATTATAATAGCTACTGTTTGGGTTTATAGTTGTGTAACTTTAAATTTGATTCATATTTTTTTTTCTAAAGATGTTTCACTCTTTTTCTGTATTAGTATCATTATTGTCTCGTAACCCATTTTACAAATAGGAAACAAATCTCTGTGACTTGCTTAGGATGACAGAAGCAGTAAGTGGTGGAACCAGGTCTTAAAATAAGGCATCCTGGGGGCTGACCTGGGGGCACAGTGGTTTAAGTTGGCACATTCTACTTAGGTGGCCTAGGGTTCACCAGTGCAGATCCCAGCTGCAGACCTATGCACGGCTTGTCAAGCCATGCTGTGGTAGGCATCCCACATATAAAGTAGAGGAAGATGGGCACAGATGTTAGCTCAGGGCCAGTCTGCCTCAGCAAAAAGAAAAAGAAAGAAGAGTTGGCAGCAGATGTTAGCTCAGGGCTAATCGTCCTCAAAGAATAAAATAAAATAAATAAGTCATCCTGGCTTTAGACCATGTTCTCTTTCAAGACACTCTGCATTTTAACATCTTTTGGAAAGACTTGGATACAAATTAATTAAAATATTCAAGGTCCAATGCAGAGCAAATTTGTGGGCTTTGAAATCTTGCTACTAGGATAATCTCTTATAATGAGGTTGGTGTTACTATTTCTCTTATGAGACGCTTTTTTTTTAAGATGTAAGCTTTTTGTTTTTTAGGGTAAGATTTGCCCTCAGCCAACATGTGTTGCCAATCTTCCTCCTTTTTTTCTTTCTTCCCTCTCTCCAAAGCCCCAGTACATAGCTGTGTGTAGTTGTAAGTTCTTCTGGTTCTTTCCTGTGAGCCTCCGCCACAGCATGGCTACTGACAGACAGGTGGTGTGGTCCCCCGCCCAGGGAGCCAGACCCAGGCTGCTGAAGCAGAGTGCACCAAACTTAACCATTATGTCAATGGGGTTGGCTCGAGATGCTTTTGATTATATTTTTAATGTATCTTAGAGAAACCTAAGTATTGCAAAGAAGTAAGAAACTCATATAGAAGAGAGTTCTCATAATTCTTCAAGTCCTATTTTATTTAATGTTAAATTATGTGTTTTTTCTCTCACACTCCTCTTAGTTAAGTGCTGAGGATTAATCTATAATGTAGAGAAAATTGAATTATCTATACTAGTTATTTGAAGTGGTGGGAAAATTAAATATCATGCATTCATTACAAGGTATAGATACATCAGGGCACAGTTATTTGAACTTCAAGAGGAAACTTTGAGACCTAAACCAAGTCTCTAGAAGAGTACCTGTAACTTTGGTCCTGCTTTATAGTGTCATCAGCTCCTCCTTTAAAACTCATACCCTGTGTTTTCTGAAAATGCTGTAAGCTCATCAGAGAGACACATTTGGGCATGGCACCACCAGTAAATTCGTTTGAGGCCTTGTGGACCTTTATATATCTTTGGTCTGCTAATTTTAATAGTCAGCCATCCATTCTTAGCAGAACAAAATCACTATCCAGGGAGGCTCCAGGAATATAAGATACTCTGGCTACATAAAATATCCCAGCTAATTGTTAGGGGAGGAATATAAGACTTTCCAGCTCACTTTAAGAAAAGGAAATTAAAATGCTCTGCATACCCTCAAAGAAATAAGAAAGGCTGATTTGTGATGTTCCCACAGTTAGAACAACTCCTTCCTCTCTGCGATCCCCTTGCATAACAGAATAATTGGTATACCCCAAATTAAGGATTTTCTTTGATGTGAGATTCTATGGATTCCAGCCAAATATATTAGCACCTTTAGAAAATTCAGAATCTCAGAAATCTATCTCAGAGTATCTCAAATGTGCCTTGAGGCTAGGTCTAAGATAAAACTCTTAAGGCCTCAGAAACTCTCCATTTTTACCCAGAAGCCAAACATCTTTTCTTACCTCAAATATACTATAGGCATCCTAGACTCCAAAAGTTTAGATTAAAGGACATCTACAGGTTCATAGATCCCAGTCTCTAAAAGAAACCTTACCTCCAAAGCTTGTTTCTAAAAGTGATATGGCAATAAAAAAGGAAACCTTGGCAGAATCTGATACATCCCTGTATCTCTGAGTGTTCAAGTCCATAGCTCTTTCTGTCTTTATGAAGGAGTTTGAAGTACATTCTATCTCAGTGCTAGTGAAACAGATTCAATATCGTAAATTTGAAACTTTGTAAATTAGCCTTTTCGGGACATCAGAAAGATCACTGCACAAATGGTTGCTAAATTCTGTTAATCAAAGCTGTTCATTAAAGTTTCACAGAGTTTAACATACTCAGAGGAAAAGTTAATGTCTACCTTTTGAGAATATCTCTGTATTTTTACTCCCTTTCCCCACATTTTTTATTCACTCCACCAACACTTAAAAATACAGTTTTGTCCTAGATGTGAGAAACAGCTAACTGCATCTATTTGATCCTCCATATATTTTTATTGCTTCTATTTCCATACCTATAAGCATATGTACGGGCAAATGCAACTGTTTTCTGCATGTTTCCAGTTTCTTTAAACCTGCTCAACATATTCTTCATCTTTTTTTATTTTTTATTCCTCATTTTTTAAATATTTTATGAAAACTTACATAATTTTCTTAAAATTTTGAGTTATTAAGGTTTATAAATGAACTTCTGGTCCTTTTTACAAACTATTTTGGCATTTTCATTTCCTCTCCCCAACTCCAATTTAAAATCTTTAATTTCTTCTTTTCTCTCTCTTTTTTTTTTTTTTAGAGGAAGATTAGCCCTGAGCTAACTACTGCCAGTCCTCCTCTTTTTTTGCTGAGGAAGCCTGGCCCTGAGCTAACATCCGTGCCCATCTTCCTCTACTTTATACACAGGACGCCTACCACAGCATGGTGTGCCAAGCAGTGCCATGTCCGCACCTGGGATCCAAACCAGTGGACCCCGGGCTGCCGAGAAGCGGAACATGTCAACTTAACTGCTGCACCACCAGGCCGGCCCTAATTTCTTCTTTTCTTAAATATACAAATAGCAGTCACATCATACTGTTCTACTTGCACCAAACAATCCCTTTCCCTGTTTTCAAATACTTAACGGGAATTCTTTCAATGAGTATTACTTCCATTAAAAATAAACATAGAATAAATAAATGTATCTGAGTTCACTACCATGCCCATCGGAAACCCGTCATTCAGGTTGCCCATCGCCAGCCCTAGGGAGCATTCTCACAGATGAACCATCCCCTGCTGTCCTGGATCTTCTCACTCTTTCTTCTGGGTATGCCTCCATTTCTCACATGGCTCAGGGCTAAGATCTTCCATTTTAAAAAAATGTCTCTATAGGGAAATGAGCACAGATGATAGCATAGATATAATTATTAAAATATTCAAAATGAAAGAGGAAAGAAGTGTAAAGGAATTTCTACCATGAGTAAAGATGGTATCAGTCATAGGAAAAAAGTCTGGGAAAATAAGTCCCAGTAGTTAACGAGTGTCCAGGCCTGGTGGTCTAGTGGTTAAGATTTGGTGCTCTCATTGCTGCAGCCCAGGTTCATTTCTCTGTCAGGGAACCACACCACCCATCTGTCATTGTCATACTTTGGTGGCTGTATGTTGCTGTGATGCTGTAAGCTATGTCACTGGGATTTCAAATACCAAATATCAGAAGGGTCACCCACGGTGGACAGGTTTCAATGGAGCTTCCAGACTAACACAGACCAGGAAGAAGGACCTGGCCACCCACTTCCAAAAATTTGGTCATGAAAACCCTGTGAATAACAGCAGAACATTGTCTGATGTAGTGCTGGAAGATGAGAGGATTGCACAAAAAGACTTGGGTAGGTTTAGCTCTACTGTACACAGGGGCACTAGGAGTTGGAAGCAACTGGATGGCATTAACAATAAAGTTAATGAGTAAGATCCAGAAATCAGGAAATTGCTGAAAGACACTAAACTAAAATAATAGTTTCAAAGCATTCCCTTTATCATCTTTCATCTTAATTATTTTCCTACTAAAATATTTTATTGCTTATAATTCTAGATGATTTTTAGTTGGAACACGTGGCCAATGTCATAATTAAAGTCAAGAGGTACTAAGATCTGCTTAAAAATAGTTATACGTCAGCCAAGTTATATGACATTTAGTTATTTGTTACATATAGGATTCTCATTGGAATCTGCTTAAATGTATTTATTTAAAAAAATGAAACAAGCAATACATTCTATTTGTGTTATGCTTCTTTAGTTCTTATGACATTTTAAGACTTCCCTGAAATGTTTTCCAAGTCCAAATGAAACAATTTCAATGGAAAAATCCTTCATTTTACTCTTTCTCTCTCACTCTGTCTCTCTGTCTCTCTTTGTCTCTATATATTACATACATATGCATGCACACATGCTATGTATATACACACAAGTACACATACTCATTTGCATAAATATGCATTTGAATAAAAATTGATTTTAATATTCCTACTTTTGGAAATGTCTATATTTTTTATTTGATTTTTTTCTTCATCCTGTGAGAAAAGCACTTTCTAGGGAATATCACTGTGTATGCTTCACATTTATTGAGGGTGATTTTCCCCTTTATCAAAATTAGCAGATAGAAGGAAGCAGGACTGGGGCTGGCCCCGTGGCCGAGTGGTTAAGTTCTCGCGCTCTGCTTTGGCAGCCCAGGGTTTCACCAGTTCGGATCCTGGGCGTGGACAAGGCACCTCTTATTAGGGCATGTTGATGAGGCGTCCCACATGCCACAACTAGAAGGACCTACAACTAAAGTATGCAACTGTCAACTGAGGGGATTTGGGGAGAAAAAGCAGGGAGAAAAAAAAAAGAAGCTTGGCAACAGTTGTTAGCTCAGGTGCCAATCTTTAAAAAAAATAAATAAAAAAGAAAGAAGCAGGACATTCAAAAGGAGAGAAATATAAGCAAAATTGATATTTTAACTCTTTATTTAATGTATTTAAATTACCTACACCCTCTTTACTAATAGAATATTTGTGTTATGCTTAAGTAGAAAGCAATTTCTTGTGTCATTTACTATATTAAATAAACCATAATAAAAACTCTAATAGGTTTAAAATATATTGGATAAAACTGGAGGGGGCCGGCCCCATGGCCAAGTGGTTAAGTTCGTACATGACACTTTGCGGGCCCAGGGTTTCGCTGGTTCAGATTCTGGGCGCGGACCTGTCATTGCTCGTCAGGCCACGTTAAGGCGGCTTCCTACATGCCATAACTAGAAGGACCCAAAACTAAAATTTACGATTATGTACGGGGGGGATTTGAGGAGAAAAAGTAGAAAAAGAAAAAGAGATTGGCAACAGTTGTTAGCTCAGGTGCCAATATTTAAACTTGAATATAGGCATTATATTTTATTTCTCAGCATAATCCTATAACTCTTGCTTTATTCATTTCTAGGTACTCTCTCTTTTTATTTTTTGTTAACTTGTGTGGTGTTAAACTTCTAGAATGCTAATAATTTTATTGTCAAATGAGTGATCCTGACAATTCAAATGTTGAGCTTTCAATAAATTACAGGATGTAAAGAGAACAGAAACAAGTTGTTACATTTGATCTTAAAATGTAGATGATTTTGACAAGAATATTTCAATGTAAGCATCCAGGAAAGCTAGGAAAACATCCCATCAATTTTGCTACAAATTATTTTTAGACATCTTGGTGATGTGCTAAGTATATGGAAGATAATCATGCTAAATAAAAGTGGATGCACTGACATTGAAAAATGTTTTTAAAACTTTACTTTCTGAACTATTAGGTTTGCATTTTTATCCAGTTTAGATCTGAAGGATCAGGAATGACAGGTTAAGGCATTTGTTGAGTCAATGTTATTTGCTAATAATAAAAATAATATAAACACCTAAACCTGGCAGGACAATTCAGGATCTTCTATTGCATTACCTAGTGACCTCAGAAATATCTCGAAATTCTCTCAGATTCATAGGTTAAGGTAGAGGTTAAACCGAATTTTATAAATTGCTTTCTTAGTCTATAATTATATGATGATAAATATACGTATCTGAAATATTGGGAGATGGTAACTCTGAATTACTGAAGGAAGAGTATTCTGTTGCAGACGACTGAGAAATGGGTGTAGGCGGGTAGCCAAAATGTGTTCCTATATGCTTGACATTTCCTTACAGTCTATTGTTTAAGTTGAGAAATACATGTAAATACCATATTCTCTTAATAATGCATCCTTCTTTTATATTAATATAAACTAATTTTAAAAGTTAAAAGAATCTAAAAGTTCAAAATATTGCACACAAATCTTGGAATATAATTTGTGATCCAAGAAGATATGCAGGTAATATCCTGTCATTTCAAAACTCATCTGGCACATCACCAGCCATCAAATTAAATAGCACCACTCCCTTAAATGATAAAGATCTAGGTGGTTAGTATCTCTCAGAAATTTTTAATAAGATTTTTAAAAATACAAGGTCTAATGATCATGAACTAAGTTTTTTTTGTTATTTCTAACATTGAAAGATATTTCTGACCTCTATCACCAACAACCAGGTGGGCCACTGTACTATTACATGTTGCTGAAGATAATAGTAAGACAATTATATCTCTGGAAAGTTTAGGAACTTAAAGAAGAGATATATTTCCTCCTCTTACATGATTTATAAACAATATTGAAGGAGAACAGAAAAACATACTAAATGATTAAGAACAACGAAGATAGGGGCTGGCCTGGTGGCGCAGCGGTTAAGTTCCCATGTTCCGCTTCGGCAGCCAGGGGTCCGCCGGTTTGGGTTCCGGGTGCCGACATGGCACTGCTTGGCAAGCCATGCTGTGGTAGGTGTCCCACGCATAAAGTAGAGGAAGATGGGCACAGATGTTAGCTCAGGGCCAGGCTTCCTCAGCAAAAAGAGGAGGATTGGCGGCAGATGTTAGCTCAGGGCTAATCTTCCTTAAAAAAAAAAAAAAAAACAAATAATGAAGATATGTGAGAAGATGGAATATATATCTTCATTTCTTACTAATTATGTATGTATTCATCCACAGGCATTGGTGTTAATAAAAGTTTGCATTTATTAGGGTAAATAACTGTTAGTGAGATCGTTGGGTCTAATGGTAATTATATGTTTGACTTTACTAGAAATTATAAAAATATTTTCCATAGTACCATTTTTCAATTCCCACCCCCTCCAAAAAATTATCAGAGTTAGAGATACTTTTATTCTTCATCCATGCTAGAAAATGATATTGTCAGTTTTGTTTTTCAGTGATTTTTTCCAGCTATTAAATTGGTATATGGTGGTTTTAATTTCCATTTCCCCAATGATTAATGATAGTGAACATCTCTTGGTGTGTTTATTTGCTGTCTGTTCACATACACCCGTTTGGCAAAATATATGTTTAAAATGTCTGTGCATTAAAATTGTATATATTTTAAACATAAAATTATACATACGTATATTTAATTGTATATACATATACATTGTATATACATAATTGTACATAAGATTGTGTGTGTATATATATATATGTTACTAATCTGCAAAAAATATTTTACATCAAATAGTACACCTTTCCCACAAAGCTAAGTTTAATAGCATTTACTTCTTTAATATTTTTAAATGCTTATTACGTGTCATGAACTGTGATAGGCACACAGACACTCGCTTTCATACCGGAAGGGAAGATATACAATAAATAATTACAATAAACAGAGATGAAGATGATAATAAACTTGTATAATGTTTATTTTGTTTCAGTCACAATTAATTCATTTAATACAATAACCCGTGAATAATCTGTTTTGGGCTAGAGGAGGAATTCATTGTTAAAGGAACACAGAACATGGTAGAAACAATCTTTCCCATCCTTTTATTCCTATTGCCTAGAAAATGTTCTTGACTCATAGCTAGGCCTCAATAAACAACTATTTTGAAACTTTAAATTTAATTGTACCAAATAAACAGTTTACTCAAGCTTTGTATTAGTAACCAAATGATTTGTTTCCTATTAGAAATCAGAATGATTCACAGGTCAAGAAATAAAAATCAGTATAATGGACGTTTATGATTAGCTTTATTCAACATATTTTTAAGTATAAATATAGGCAAGAAAAAATTCTATAATATTTTACGTGCATAGGAGATACGTGAGGCTTTTGAATCATTAAAGTTATCCAACTATAAGTTTAGTTAACATGTAGCTAAATGATAAATGTAAAGATTTTAAGAATAAATACCTGTCTTTAAAATTGCTATAATTGGGCCGGTATCTGTGAGCGCTCTATGAATGTGCGTATAAGCATGAAAGTGTTTCTTTCTCCACTTTAAGTTTGAAGACTACTTTCTGGATTCAATTATGAGTTTGGATAATTGTGTTTAGATGCTTTAACACCTAATTGATTATACTGCGTTTGTTTGATCATGGTTGAAATGTAATTTTAATGCTTGGTTGGTGATTCTTTTTTGGAAGGTATTAAATAGATTTGCTGCTTAGGAGTGAATTTCTTTTTTACGCAGGTTGTCAGGAATCTTCCAGGCAGGGAAACAGATGTTTTGATTATTACTGTTATTATTTTAACAGAGAGGGAAGGTAGAAGATAGAAACCCAGGAGGTAATTAGAAAGCAAGCCTTAAACTGAATTCAGAACGTGAACTCTTATTTACTATTTTAATTTTTGCAAAATCATTTTCACTGCTGCATTAATAAAACTGATACTCAAATTTCTCTTATAAAGGTTTCTTATTAAATATCTGGATCTAAATCAAATAATATTTTTAGTGTCCTTAATGTGTTATTAGTCATTCTCCCTTAATGAAAATATTGCCTTCAAAAGAGAATTAAAAGATGCAAGACTTCTCAGACTATTTTGGTGGATCATCTTGAGAACATGTTTTCAGAAATACTAAGCTAATTCACTCAATCTAGGACCATATTCACGGACAGGAAGGTCATATACACCCATATTTACACCAGCTTCGATAAAGATTGCTTTCAAGAGGACTTTTGAATTTCACTTGAAATAAAATGCCTGTGTGTTAATCCTAACTTTCAGCTTTTTTTCTATTTTGTTTTACTCTATTTCCTCCAGCCATTGTTTTGACTATAGTTAAGCAATATATATGTGCCACTTTACTGATACTTAATGCCAATTTTCTTTCAATAATTTCTTTGATTTTTTTCCTTTCCTTCACTTCCACATAGTATAAAGGAAAGGGTTTGGTTTGACCCCTATATTAATTAAGTTGTCAGTAAGGAAAATAATAATTAGAATTAAAATGATGATTTAAGTGATATAGAAGAATTTTTTAGGCAGGCCCGGGGGAGCAGCAGTTAAGTTTGCACCTTCTGCTTCTCAGCGGCCTGGGGTTCGCCGGTTCGGATCCCGGGTGTGGACATGGCACCGCTTGGCAAAAGCCATGCTGTGGTAGGCGTCCAAAGTATAAAAAAAGTAGACAAAGATGGGCATGGATGTTAGCTCAGGGCCAGTCTTCCTCAGCAAAAAGAGGAGGATTGGCAGTAGTTAGCTCATGGCTAAACTTCCTCAAAAAAAAAAAAAACGAAGAATTTTTCTTCTCCATACAAAAATTTGGCAGGTGGCAGGGCTGTTTTGATGTTCATGGTGTTGAGTAATCCTCATTCCTCCTCCCTGCTTATTATTTCTCTATGAATGACCTTGTAATCTTGGCCAATGATGGCTACTCTTACCATCACATCCATATTTCAACCACCAGGAAGAAGACAATAAGCAGAGAAGGATAAGGATAAACATTTCAGAAAACTCTTCCACGATATCCCAATCTGGAAGAGAAGCTGAGAAGTATATATTCTTAATGGCCAGGTGCTCAGTTGAAATATGATGTAGTATAGAAATTCTATCAAAATGATTCATATTCTTGATATCTAGCAAGAAAACGATTATTAAATATGTAGTAAATACAAGATGGAAAATGAAAATGATCCCAATTGTTTGAAATTAATTCTACCCAAAGAGAAACCAGTTCATAAAAATTGCTCCACCTGTTAAAGTTTTCAATAACACCTACATTTCCAAATTAATGGGTCAAATCAGTTTTCATATATCTTACTTGGCCTCTCTCAGTTTCCTTTCCTTTCTCCCAACCCCCCCAACCCCCATCTTCATTTTCTTATTCTTTTTTTTGTGAGGAAGATTGGCCCTGAGCTAACATTTGTTGCCAATCTTCCTCTATTTCATGTGGGATGCTGCCACAGTGTGGCTTGAGGAGAAGTGCTAGGTCCATGCCTGGTATCTGGGCCTGCAAAGCCCGGGCTGCCGAAGTGGAGCACATGAACTTCATCATTGCACCACCAGGCTGGCCTTCCAACCTCTCGATTTGGGAATGTTCCAGGGCTTAGTCTTTGGCTCTCTTGTTTTCTACTTACATTCACTTCCTTGGTAATTTCTTCTGGTCTCAGGCCTATAAATATCACCAATATGCAAAGCAAATAAAAAATCTCTCCCTGATCTCCTGGGTTATATTCAACTGCTTACTCCACGTCTACACTTGTAGGTCTGACAGATAGCCCTACTTTAACAGGCCTATAAGTGAACTCCTAACATCCTCCAAAAATTTATTTATCTAATATTTTCCTGCCTCTGTTGATGACAACTCCATTCTTCAGTTGCACAGGACAGAAATATTGGAGCAATCTTCAACTACTCTCTCTCTCTCTCGCTCCACATCTAATTCATCATTAATTACAATGCGGTCTGCCTTAAATATACAGACTCTAACCCCTTTGTACCACGTCTACAACTCCCTTCTCAGATCAAGTCAGCATTATCTCTTCTCCGCATTGTAGCAATGACTTCCTAAATGATCTCCTGCCTCTACACTTGCCCCCATAATGTAATGTTCAACACAGTAGCCAGAACGATACTGAAGAAATCTAAGCCAGATTAAGTCATTTCTTTGCTACAATTTCTGCAGTGGCTCCTCATTTCATCCAGAATGAAAGTCTAAGTCCTTACAATGGCTTACACGGCTTTCCCATCTTTGCCTTTCCTACTATCCTCTCTTTCACTCTCTCCATCCTAACCCCATCAGCCACCTCGCTGTTTCTTGAACATGTCCATGAGACACACTCTTGCTACAGGGATTGTGCTCTGCCTGAAATGCCACTCACCTGGATTTCCAGATATCTAAACCTTTTCCCTCCTCCAAATGTCATATTCTCAATTAAGATTACTCTTACCCCTGCATTCATAGCAATGATCACCAAATACTCCCAATCCTCCTTACTTTATTTTCTCTACTTTAAAAGATTTTTTTTCCATGGAACTTATCATGTTCTAAACATACTTATAAATTTACTTATTTTACTTATTTGGAGTTTATTGCTTAATATTTATCTTCCTCTAATACAATACAAACCCCATAAGGACAGGGGGTTTTGTTTGGTACATACATATTCATTTAATAAATAAATGACTATGTAAAGAATGAAATCAAAATAGAGTCAGGTGAACTATTCCAAATAATAATCCGTAAATAGATGTTTAAGGAATTTTAGTAAAAGTCAGATTGAAATCTTATTGATTTGAGGATCAAATCAGAGATTCAGGCCCATTAAATTCTTGTAAATTATAAAAATAAACTCAAATAAATTGTGTTTTTTTTAATCTAAATTAAAGTGCTAATTATGATAGCCAGCATGGAGGTTAGAAATGGAAATGCAAAAGAGTGAAAATTCTTTAAAGGTTTCTTGCTTTCTACAGAGAAGGGGGATGAGCTGATGCATTGCCCAGTATGGATGTCCTCTACAGGCTAATATCTTCTACTGCAATTACCCTAGATATCATGCAGTGAAATTCTCTTTCCTGGATTCTATGTTTACAAAAGGATGTTCTCATTACAATTTTGCTTCCCCCACATATTTCACTACTGGTTGAAAATATGGAGATTAGCAAAAGCACTCTATTTGACAGTTATGATTTTAATTTTAAATTATTAAAAGGTCTTTTTTAAATTTTAGTCTCATAAGTCTTTTGTTTTTTTTTCAGGTGAACTAGCCTCCCTCCTTACTTCTTGGGATGCTAAAAATTTTAGCTACTAGACTTGCAAAGCTACTGTACAGATATAAGGTAAGGACTAACCATGAACTTAACCAAATAGGACCTTATAACTTTATATTAAGACTAAGACTAATGTGATAGCATGGATGACAGAATTTAACGCAGAAGGATAAACATCATTTTATTTTCCATTTTGAAAGATACCTATGGTTGCCATATGGAAAATGGATGATGAGGGCAAGAATAGGGGAGAGAGACAATTGATGAGACCACTGCATTAACCTAAGAAAGAAAGCTATGACTGTGGCTTGAATTAAGGTTGTGGTGTTGGAGATGGAGATAAGTAGATGAAGCAAATAAAAATTTAGGTCACAGGATCAACACAAATAAAGAAGACTATATAATGCAATGAAGTCAGATATCCTGCATTTTATATTTTCTAAATTCTATCTTCTTGAGCAAATTAATTATTCTAGAAGCTTTAGTGTCTTTAAGATAATAATGGTAATTATCTCCTAGTGTTGTTGAGATAATTAAATGAGATTGTGAACATAAAGCTATTAACACCATGCCTGACACATAGAATCAATAAGTAATTAATATCATTACTATTTATTATTGGTATTAACATTAATTAATGATTACGTATGCAGTGTAAAAACTAGGGAGGAATGCAAACGACTCTCAAGATTGTGACTTGAGCCAAACTGAATGGATGGGAAAAACCGAAGGAGAAGCAGATTTAGAATGTTAAGTTGAAATCGAAGATATGAAGTTGAAGTTGAAAATTCAGTTTCTTTCTGAAAACACATTTCATAGAACATTAGATGAGAGGTTTCTATTCTGACCTTTCAGAGATGCTTACTGGAGGCATTCTACTGGTTAGTAGTCATAGCAGTTAATTCTGTGGCTCCCCCTTTTCTCTTCCCTTACCTGGGAGAAGATCTCTCACCTTTCCGATTCTAAGGCTAGCATGAGCACTGCACCCCTGCAGAATTGAGAGAGAGATAATGCAGGAGAAATTCGCTCGCCTCCAAATCACACGAGCCTCCCCAGCTGAATACTTTGCTGCTGCGGCTTATCTAGGCTGGTGTTCCCAGGCCAAAAGGACAAAAGAATTGAGTCTTTTTTTGGTTTCATTTTTTTTTTTTTTAACGTAAGGTGGAGCAATTTGGAATCACAGGAGAAATTCAAATTATATTTAGCCTACGCTTACTGTTTTTTACAAAGCAACAATTATCTTATGTTTACACAAATTTTAGGGTTACTTAAACAGAGAGTGTGCTGATAATGAACATCAGGGATAAAGGGGGGAGAAAGATTGTCTAGAAACAGAAATCACTGAGAGTATAAGAACAACAATTCCTGATCTTTCCCTCCTCAAACATACAAGTAGTAGCATTTTCTATCTGAAGTTCCTTTCAGTTTGTCAGGCAAAATTTCTTGATATCTTTGACTCATTTCCTCTCGCACCACATATCTAATCTCTCAGCAAGTACTATTGGCTAGTCTTCCAGTTATTGCAAGAAGCTGACTAGTTTTATCACCTTTACTTCTACGACCCTGGTCGGGGACACCTGCATCTCCTCCAGCCTGGACTAGTGCAATAGCTTTCTGTCTTGAATCTTTGGCTCTACATTTGGCGCCTAAAGTTTATTTTTCACATATTCTTCATATATTCAAATCATCATTTTAAAATACAAATCTTATTGTACTATTCCTCTACTCAAAATCTTGTAATGGCTTCCCACTTCCATCAGAACAGAAGCCACAGATTTTGCAATTTCTTGCGAACTCTTCATGCTCTCCCTTCCCCACCCCACTCTGCTCCAACCTGCTTACTTTCCTGATTTCAACTTCTACTACACTCACCCCAGTCCATGCACGCTGACCTCCATTACTCCCTTTTGCACCCTCCAGGCAAGCACCCATCTCAGGACCTTTGTAGTCACTGCCTCCTCTTTCTGAACCACTGTTTTACTAGATATCTGCTAACTCTCTCAGTCCTTCCAGTAATTGCTGAAGCACCACCTTCTATGTGAGACCTGCCCTGATCCCTCTAGGTTAAACGGCAGCTCCTTTGCCAAGTATAAGCTATTCCCCTCCCCCACAAGTATCTTCTCTATAGAACACAGCTCATCTTATGCTGTATTATGTATTTATTTTTTAAATTGTTTTTTCTTGTTATTGCTTTGGTATCTGTATCCCCGTTGGGTAAACTGTATGATGGTATTGAACTTCGTTTGTGTGATTTATTGATAAGTACTTACCAAAGTGTTTAGCCATAGTAGCCATTCAAAACAGTACTGCGTGAATGAATGAATAAGGGGCAGCTACAGGAAAATCATGCAGACGTTCCCATGGTGCTAGCTTCTAACTAGTTGCCAAACAAAGGCAACTTGTTTTATTTTATTATACTGGTCAGAGCACCAACTGGAGCTTCCGAGTATAATGTCAGGTAAAAATTGCAGTCCAATCTAGGTGATTAACTGGAGTAATGTGCTTTCATATATTTGGTAAGTCTCACCACCCTTTAATCCAGTTAATTATATAATCTAGTTATTATAGAAGCAAATAGGCTCAAAAAGATCAAATTATGCCTATCTGATAATGGTGTCCAGCAACATATTCAATGTATAATGTAATATACTGTGTAATGCACAGTGATGTCACAATTTTTAATGCTATCTCTTATGTAAAGCAAAAATGAAGACTAACCAAATGAGAAGGATTTATTTACAGCTTGCTGTCAGACAAGGATCAGCCACCATCACCTGCATTTTGGCAGAAACTCAAAGGCAGGCAGGGGATGGGAAGGATATATAGTGGAACAAGGGGAAGGCTTCAGGTGTGTCCTGACTGGAGGCTGTCAGCCCGGGGAAGTGGAGGAAGGCTAAGGAGAAGTGGGGCTGTGTGATTGGTTAGGGGTGCGTATTTGGCTTTGGTTGGTCTTAAATTGGGAGAAGGGAGAAAAATTAAGAAAGCTGTGAGTTAGTCATCAATTCCTGGCCACTTTGGGCCAATTGTTATGAAAGTTACTCATTAGCTTCCTAAATTGTTACTAGAGATTGCAATCCGGCTTCCTGCAAGTCTGATTTATAGCAGGCTGTCTTCCTGCGCTGGTTATTGTAGACGAGGGGATTGGTCTCTTGGGCAGGTTGCTGTCGGTTGTGAGTCAGAGTTTTATTTTTATATATGTCCTGGCCCTTGTCTGTTTATATTCAATTCCTCAGCATGTTCATGACCCAGGATAACATTTATTGAGTACGTACTATGAATTAATGCTGTCCTCACAAAAACCACATAAACTTTGTGCTTTTCTAACCTCCATGCTATTGGTGAGATGCTTGACATTTAGCAGTTCAGAGACTAGTCTTTGGTCATATAGTTAGGAAGTAGTAGTAATTAGATTAAAATCTAGATATATGTTACTCAGGAGCTTTAAGAATTTTTTAACTCAAAAACAATATACTGCCTACAGGATATGGATTTCAGCATATATTTTAAAGCTTGATGTGAGAAATTCTCACAAATATCGTATAATAAAGAAAAATATTGTGATGCAGGGAAAATAAAGAACTAAAAATCATTAAGAAAAATTCGAACTAAAATAATACGTACATAGCTTGGGCATTCATATGTATGCATATACATTTACATATAGATAGACAAGTAGCAATGCCAATTTACATATGCATATGTACAAACAGGAGATTGTAATTAAATTCAAAGAAGTGTGGCATTTATTATTCTCTTTCAATGAAATTGTAAACAAAAAAATTCTTAATTATCACATTCCAAATATAGGAAACTTTGGTCTTCTGTGCTCTTATCTCTACTCTCTGCACATAATACCTTGAAATAAAATCTTTTTGCAAGGGCTATATATCCCCGTCCCATTGTGATAAATATTCATAATGACCACATTCTACTAACTTGTTTCATGTAAACAAATCTTATTTAATCTTTCACCAAGGCTGTTTTCATGCAGGAGTTGTATACCCACCAGATTAAGCAGATTAATAACCAGCGAGATCAGAGGTCAAACAAACTGGGGCATATAATATTATGAAAGTAAAACTGACAACTCAAAGATAAATTTTCCATGTTGAGAAACTAAGCATAAGTTAAATCCTGAAGAAACCACTAGATTCTTTTTATGTTCATTATTTTTTCACCAAATTAACTTTCGCAATTTAAATGAGTAGGCTTTCAGTAAACTAATGTACAATTAATTGATCTAATCAATAATCTTATATATAAAATATAATTTTAAAATATTATTTTAAAACCACAAATTGTTTTTAGAACTGGAAAGGCCATTAGAAAATCCGATATGAACTTCAGCGTTACAAAAGAGGAAACTGAGACCCAATAAAGTAAGTGGTATAGCCTCATAAAGACACAACTAATATAGGAACAGAGTTAGGCCACAGATCTCTGAACTTCCAGTTCAGTTATTTTTGCTTTACTATTACACTGTCACTACCCTATTATAAATGCTCCCATCCTTTGTCCAGATCATATTTATAGATTTCAGTATAATTTTAAGAGGTGTTGTCCAGTGGAGCATAGAACATGATTTACTCACGGCCGTGACAGGGCAATTCTTCCATAATCACTTGTATTCAATGGCCCTGGAAATTAATAGAGTCTGTATTATTTGTAGACAATCTACTACAGAAAACCTTGTGAATTATATTAATGGCTTTATTATGACCATAAAGATCTTTATGTCTCTCAATAATTAGCATTTGGAAGGAACAAACACTGTTCAGATCTAGATGGGAAAAATCAACGTGAATTTAAATATGCTTATTGCACTTGTAAATCTTGTTATAAATGGCAAAGCATCAACAGACCAAGACAACTAATGCTTTAGGAAACACTCTTTAAAATTCACGTTTAATACCACTGACTCAAACCCTTAATATTTTCATATATTTTTGCATTACTGTATTACTTAGAGGTAATACTCTCTGTAATTGAAGCAATGGGAACTAATGGGTGAAAACCCTACGCAAATGTCTTATTATCTGTTTTCATTTTTGTTAAATATAGTACAATCTGCTCAGGACAACATATGAATGAATTAACTTTATAAAATGTATGTTGCTTGTAATGTAAATATGATTGTACCACATAAGCATATTTGGAAATAATTTCTTTACAAATCTTTTTGAAGTATTATAAATACATTGATCTTATAAATATTTTAAAAGTATGCTGTAATGAAACGGACTATATTGAAATATTCAAATTTAAATTATTTCATATGTTTTATATTGAAGAATGTTAATAATCATAAAAGTGGGGAAAGCCACTTTAAGATGATTAAAATTTCCAATAAGTATTTTAAATACATATGTATGATACCATTTGTACATAATAACTTCAATTTAATGATGCAAAACATATTATATGCATTATTTACAGATATAAATAATTATATATTATCTCTATATACATGATATATAAATATATTATTATTTCTATTTATATTATTTGTGTATACAGGAATGTATACAATAAGTATTTTATGCCCTTGCTGCCACTATATCCCTTCAGCTAGAAGAATACATGGTACATAGCAGACTCTCTACGATTGTTTGTTCATAATCAGTCAAAACTGGAAACAACCTAAATTATCTTCACTGGGAAAATAAATAAATAGTGTCAAATTCCTTCAATGCAATACTTCTCAGCAATAAAAATACATATTACTTATATATATTTGGTAAATTACTTAGTTTGAAGCACATTTTTGACATATTTCCCAAATTTGATATTTACAAATGTTTTGAAACATTTTGGTGTCTTAATCTGGCTTTGTATTTTCATACATAATTTTTTTACAAAAATAACTTTTTTCAGAGAAAACCACCCAATATAAAGCACACTAAGACCATTCAGACAGCTACCCCTGAAAAATAAAAATTAAAAAGAGGTGTTCTGTAGAATAAGCCTGTAGAATTGCATACTTAGAATTCAAATAGACAAATTCCGTAATATTAATCAATTAACTTAGAATAATACTTAGTTAACCTTATAGAAATTTAGTTTTACGTAGTGTGCATTATTCTACTCTCTAACTCACATAGATCAAACTAAACATTTGATTCCAGTCATACACATATTTATTTTATCTTTACGATCTCTTTGCCACATTCAAAAACTGTGAATAATTTTCTTAATACATTATTCATCATTTCACTCATGCTTTCAAGATGTTTGTATGCTCCACATGGTCTGTTTAATTCAGTTTAAATTCTTTCACAAATACCGAGTTCTACTCCATTAACTGCCTCCCCAAATTATGTAGATGGTATTATCTCACAGTGGGACTTGTCCGACACAATCTGGTCAGACTTTTTCTCAGACATTTTAGGTGTGCTTCTTCAAGCGTCTTAAATGTCTTTCCAGTTTGCCTTCTTCATCCACAACATGTTTTTACGAATTATTTTTATGGTCTATTCCCAACATCTTTTCTCCATTTTCACCACACTCTGATTACTCCTTTGATTATTATCCTCTTAGAAAAACAGCGAGTCCAGGATATAATGTGTTTGTTTTGGTCTCTACTTATACCTACAATGAAATTATAATCCCCTTGAAGTGAGGAATTAACCAATTCATTCTCTCTCTTCTCTTCTCGTCTCCTTCCCTGTCTGTCTTTTTCTTTCTCTCCATTTTTGAAAACACTACACATAATATTTTCTCAGGAATTGAACTGAAGGAATATATCTTTTTCAAACATAACAATCTAGACAGCCAATTCAACTGAAATATTAATGATTTTCTTTCTATTTCGTTCTTATAGTTTGTGGGTGGCCTCATTCTCAGGAATGAAGAAATTTGAAAAGAGTCTGTATCTGTGTCAAGTGATGCACTTACGTCTTAGTACGTACTATGCCGTGAACTTGATGGGGTATCTAAGTTGTGCCCAAATGTGGTATTTATGATTTTAGAGATAAGGTGGACATTTATAAATATGGAAAGTGGCTCGGCAAAGCTTTAATATAAGACAGTAACAAAGGAAATAAATTGAAAAGGAGGAAAAATAGAACTAGGAAGAAATGAAGCACCACAATCTTCTTGTCATGTCTAGCAATAATTACTAGCTATGATGATGGATGAGGGAAATGGAGAAAGGGTTATGGGTATCTCTGACTACTTCTTCACTTCTAATTAATGACCCAATTAATCTGGTAAGTAAATACAGAAATAACTTATAGATTGCTGTTTACCCTACCCCATTATCCCAATTCAAGCAATATATTACCTTAATATACTTCCTACATTGTAAATATCTATTGCTTTTCTACAAGGTCTTTAGAAGTTTAACATGTATCACTCTAAATGTGAGACCTAGGATAAAATGAAGTATTATAATAAATTTTAAGCAGTCTGGCATAGAAGAATAATTACCTCACATTTTCTATTTATTGTGCATTCATTTTCCAAAAATATTAATCAAAAGATATTAAGGACGAACATACTCTTAGGTCACTAAACAATTACGTATTTCCAGACATTCAGTAAGGCAGTATACTTATGTATTTGAGGAAATGAATTTTGCGGTTATTACCTTTAATTTGTTTTTCTTGACACTTTCAGCTCACATTCATAAATAGTACTATTTTTTCTAGTCTTAATTTCAGTTCAATGTTCATTTTACCATTTCACAGATCCTTGATGGAGACGTTAAAATATTTGAAAAGCTCAGTTTGTAACTTACAGCTTACCTAATCATATTTTTAAGACGTGCAGTAGTGAAATCAGCAGCATTTGGAGGTCCTTGTCAAACTTATGGGGCTAGGAAAATGAGTCACAGAGAATTGGAAGGGCCAAAATTTTCAGGCAAAACTGATTAATTCATCATGTAATGAAAACTTAAAGTAACTTAGGAAATTGGACATGGTAATCCCATTGTGACTATTAATTTAATGACAGCCTGAGAAAATCTCAACTGTCTGAGTCATTTTACTCAGAATTCCACTCCATTTGTATATCACTGTGCATAAACGGGCAGTAAACTAGACAATGTGAGCAGAAAGAAAATGTAAAAGAAAAATCACTAGGTTCAGAGTCAGAAGAATAAAATTATTGTCCAGGTGTACCACTTAATCATTTAATTTTGAAGCAGCATCAAATCGTTCTAAACTTCAATTTTCTTACTTGTTTAAAACTTGAATGAGAACATTTGTCCTTCTCTTTCACTAGCGTTGTTAGAATTTAATGGCATAATGTAAATGAGTGTTTATAAAATAGACAATACCATTCCTCATTCTGTCTTTTTATTATCAAAATTATATGAGTTATTAACACCTGAGACTCTTTTCGCCTCTGTTTTTTAGCAAATACGCTCCTAATTTGTCCTCCTACCTCTAGTTTTTATATCTCATTTGTCTACATTTTGCTCACAGTTTATTTCCCTTAAATTTCTGTTTGTCAATCTTTTGCTAAAGCCATGTAAGTGGATCCCATTTGCTGTTAATTAAATTGTATAGATTGTCTATTTCCAAGTTTATAAAGTAAAATTTTTCCTCCAGGAAAAATTCTCTCTATCTTGTATGTCTAGCACTTGTTAGTCATGCTTATTTCTTCTTCTAACCCATTCAGTACACACGAGTGCACATTGGAAAATTTGTTTCTTCCACCACTTCAGATGTTAAAACTCTATCCGTCCTCCAGTAGAAAAACTCACATCCTACCTCTTTAGTAAACCTTAACTTAATTAATATCAGAAATGATCACTAAGACTTCTAAACCCTCATAGGACTTCTCACATGCACTGCTCATTTTGCATTTGGCCTTTTTAAATTATACACATACATTCATGCTTTCATTCAATAAATATTTTCTGGGCATTCGTTGCATGACAGGCAATATTCTCCATGATGGAAAAAACAGTGAAAATGACACCAACAATAACGGCAACATTAACAGCCACCCACTACCCTCAGGAGCTTATGTTTCAATGGGAATAGGGGGTGAAGAGGGAAGACAAGTTATATTTACATGATGTCAGATACTGAAATGTGCTCCTGGGAAAGTGAAAAAGAAAGTAAGCTAATCTTATAGGGAGGGTGTGCATGTATTTTGGGGATAGAGTTTGCTTTACTGCCCACAGAACTATATGGAAATAAAAATTTGGGATTCCTAAGCAGGTGGTCCTTCCCAACATGATGAGGTATAATGAGTAATTCCATTAAGCATAACATACAATCTCTACCATGGGTTTTGCTCAATTTGGGCATTGAGGCATTAGTTACTTCCACTCTCATATCCCTCAAACCTTTGTGTATGTATGCCTGTGTGTATGCGCCTGTATGCACACACTGCTTCCATCCTCACTTGATGTTTTCCAAGAGAAAATCAATGTATATTTTAAAGTGTTATGATTAATTCATATTGACATAGACTGCACCGTTGAAAGATTCACACTTGCAACTGAATTTAGAGATAGTTTATTTCTTGTATACTTTATTATAAAAATAAAACCATTAGTATAAACATTAAAATCAATGATCGGCTTTTGATTCTTGACGATAACAAAGATAAGTATAAATAAAAATAGCGATATTAATAGGTAATATAAAATAATGTTCCTAAAGTTCTGGCTACCTAGCTGTCAAATTTATTTTAAAAGTAATAAAATTAATTAAATTTTACCTCATTTTCCTTTCTAACTTTGATTCCTTACTGTGAGATGGTGTTGACTGGTTTAGTAAGAATCTAGGGGCTGGCCTGGTGGCACAGCGGTTAAGTTCACACGTTCTGCTTTGGTGGCCCAGGGTTCACCAGTTCGGATCCCGGGTGTGGACATGGCACCACTTGGCAAGCCATGCTGTGGCAGGCATACCACATACAAAGTAGAGGAAGATGGGCATGGATGTTAGCTCAGGGCCAGTCTTCCTCAGCAAAAAGAGGAGGATTGGTGGCAGATGTTAGCTCAGGGATAATCTTCCTCAAAAACAAACAAGCAAAAGAATCTATCATGAGCTGTGGCCAGGGGAATGTTTAACCACGTTACACTCGGAAATATTATAATTCCCAAAATCCTCAGCAACAGAAAAATCAATTCACAGCTGGGTTTCCAGTCAAGAAGTTACTTTCTCTGCCAAAAGGGATTAAGTAAAACAACTTTATCCCTCTATTAGGAAAAGATGATGCATGTAGTTCTGATGAAGGTAGAAATATACTCATGTGAACATTTATAATATCTCTGATAATCTCCTTTATTATAAAAACACAAAAAGATTGTCTTTTAATTTCCAGGCAGTTGCCTAGAGAATTTTTCACTGTTTGTGGCCCTGTTGCTTTACCTCTTAGATTGTCCTTTGTGGTATCCTAGAAAAATAACTTCAATTCTGATTGCTGCAGATAGATTGAATAATCAGTGTTTTTGTATATTTAATCTTGATTGAACACTAAGCTTTGGGTATCAATAAGTTAGGCAATCAGGATATAGTTACTTTTGAAAAATGAAAAGTACACTTATTTTGTATTGGAAAATATTGGTTAAGTAGACAAAGGTACAAATAAGTTTAAAAGTCAAGTGTTTTGGTTAAGTGCATGCATAATTGGGAATTTTGTGTTTACCTTTTTACTTAAGATTTTATGTTTTTCCTTTTTCTCCCCAAAGCCCCCCAGTACATTGCTGTATATTCTTCGTTGTGGGTCCTTCTAGTTGTGGCATGTGGGACACTGCCTCAGCGTGGTTTGATGAGCAGTGCCATGTCCACGCCCAGGATTCGAACCAACGAAACACTGGGCTGCCTGCAGCGGAGTGCGCGAACTTAACCACTCGGCCACGGGGCCAGCCTTTGTGTTCACCTTTTATATTTTAATACTTTGTTTATATTTAATCCTAACACCGAGAGCATATAATTACTTGCAGAAAGATTTTACCTTTAAATCAATAATTCATTATATATTCAATTCTCAAAGTATAAAGTAATGTAATATTGAGAGAAAGAGCCCTTTTTGAGTAATACAGGGGCAGCACTATAATTTTCCAGAAGACAGCAGTGGTTCTTGGGTTTCAGTGAACCATCTATGATCGCAGCATAATATTTTCAATGCTAGTTCCTATAGGCTTTCCCAGCTTATTTGTTTATTTTTTTGGTACACCTAGATGTTGGTCACTGTGGTTCTTCGGGTTATTGGCTGGAAGTTTTGTGAGTGCTTCCTCCATAGTCATTGGTATAATCTGAACAGAAAATAGTGAAGCACATGGTGATAATGTTTTCCTTGCTGTTCTTCATTTAAAAACAAAATATCTCAATGTATTATCCACATGGCAAGTTTTGCTTTTTGTTCTTAGGTTTTGTTTTTTCAGTGTTGTTCACTGGTTTATCATATTCTGAGCACCACTATTAGTGCCTGGAATATAGTAAATACGCAATAAATAGTTTCTGAATTAATGGCCATTGACCTCTTGACAATCAAGAAAGAAAGATTAAAAGGCTGATTCATTAAGTGTAATCCTAGTGTATTGATTCATGGGTTATATATTTTAGTCACTAGTACCAAAAAAAAGAATTCTTCACTTTTCCTATAGCAAGAACAAAGCAAGTAGCAATAGAAATTCACTTTACAACTAATATTATTGGGTTAAAATATTGATACTTAGTTTTGTGTGTTATTTAGTTTAAAAGAAAAAGAATTATATGTCATTCTACTTACCAGATCACTTTCTCCCGAGTCTCCCTTAAGCAATTAGAGTGGTTTTGCATTTGCCAAGGTGGAGCTGAGGTGTATTTAAATAGTATTGTCTTGAAATCAAAGATGTTATGGTTTGTTTTTTGATTTTCTGTTACTTTTCCTTTTGGTGAGGAAGATTGTCCCTGAACTAACATCTGTGCGAATCTCCCTGTATTTTATGTGGGATGCCGCCAGACCATGGCTTGACGAATGGTGGTCAGTTTGCACCCAGGATCTGAACCCAGGAAGCCCAGGCCGCTGAAGCAGAGCATGTGGACTTAACCACTATGTCACTGGGCCGGTCCTATGATTTGGTTTTGAGTAATGGATAAGGAAAAAATTCATATGACTTTGGGGAAATAAAAACATAAACATTCTATTCTATGGGGTTAAAAAAATTGGACTCTAAGTTTTATGAGTGTAATTAACTCAATAATCAATTGTGCACAGTGATGATTTCTTTTTTTACTTTTCTTTCTTTTGTGTGAGGAAGATTGGCCCTAAGCTAATATCTGTTACCAATCTTCCTCCTTTTTAGCTTGATGAAGATTTTGGCCAAGCTAACACCTGTGCCGATTTTCCTTTAATTTTTGTATGTGGGATGTCGCCATAGCATGGCTTGATAAGCGGTGTGTAGGTCTGTGCCCAAGATCCGAACCTGAGAACCCTGGGCCACCAAAGTGGAGCACACAAACCCAACTACTACGCCACCAGGCTGGCCCCAATAATTTCATTTTTTGTATTGCATTCATACATTTTTATCATGCTTTAATTTATTTTACACCATTTAATGTTGAAATGCCTTCACTATCTAAAGGCCGGCAGCTCATAGAAGAAGTAATATATGTGAATTTCTGTAAAAATAAACTTGTTAAATTGTCTCCTCTAACTTAGATTTAGGACTGGAGGCACAAGCTGATTAGCCTAATATTTTTTAATGAAACATGTTTGCTAAGCAATTTACTAAATTGCTTATTTACTTAGTAAATAAAATATCTAAGTTACTTAAAAATTATCATTATTAATTAGAAACATCCAATTGCCTGCAGTTTTTATTGTGATTACTAACCATTTATAATGTTTTATTAAAGACATGGCTCTAAAAATCTTTTCTATCCGATAGTTTATAAGTATTTTCCTCCATAAAATATTAAATTATAAACAGTATTTTTTTTGAAAGTTCCAAAATCATTTCTGATTGGTCTTCCTCAATAAAATTTATCTTGTATTATTCCAAGTTACAAAATTTTCACTTTGTAGTCAGAAACATTTTGAATTAAGTCATAGAATTATTCCTGAGGAATAAATGATATTTTTTTTAATCTATGAAATCATAGCTCTAAGATACTAATTAAACACTGAGCTATATATTATTTCCTATTTAAAGAGACTTTTCTTGGGGCCAGCACGGTGGCACAGTGGTTAAGTGTGCACATTCTGCTTCGGCAGCCCAGGGTTCACTGGTTTGGATCCCAGGTGCAGACATGGCACCACTTGGCAAGCCATGCTGTGGTAGGAGTCCCATATATAAAGCAGAGGAAGATGGGTAGGGATGTTGGCTCAGGGCCAGTCTTCCTCAGCAAAAAAGAGGAGGATTGGCCGCAGTTAGCTCAGGGCTAATCTTCCTCAAAGAAAAAAAAAAAGCCCTTTCTTATTAATAAGCCAAATCACATAAATAGAGCCCAAACTTGGAAATCATTGCTCTAACACTCATTTATTCATTTTACCTCTGAGGTAAATCCAAGTATTTTATTCTAAATTGTCCTTTTTTGTGAATTCCTGCTTAAGATATAGTCCTAGTTATATCTTTCCCTCCAGTAACCTACTTTTTTTTATTTTATTTTTTTTGAGGAAGATTAGCCCTGACCTAAAATCTGCTGCCAATCTTCCTCTTTTTTTGCTGAGGAAAATTGGCCCTGAGCTAACATCTGTGCCCATCTTCTTCTGCTTTATATGTGGAATGCCTGCCACAGCATGGTTGGATAAGTGATGTGTATGTTGGTGCCCAGGATCCCAACCACGGGCTGTCAAAGCTGAGCGTCTGCACTTAATCGCTGTGCCACCAGGCCAGTCCCAGTACCCTGCTCCTTGAAAGAGTAGTACCCATTGCTGTCTCAGTTTTCACCTTAAATTTACTCCCAAGCCCAACGTATTCTGGCTTCTTACTGTACCACAATAATGAAATTCCCAACTACTAATTAACTAATGAACTCCTAACCATAATTTCCAATAAAGAATTTTAAGGCTTAGCTAGAATATTCTTCCACATTTAACATTGCTTACCAAACATTCTTTCAAAGTATGCCTTGTTTATCTTTATTTCATTGAATACCATTCAAATCACAAATACTTTTAAAATTTACTTTTTGGCACTGAAACATTTGGACAAGTTACAAACGTACCTCATTTATAGCATTGTCTCGATAGGATCACCAACCTCCTGCTCTCTAGTGCCTCGGGAAACTTAGCAGGAAAAATTAAGCATCTAAAAATAGGGTAGAGTGACATTTGCATAGTCAAAACATAATCTAATAAATCTAATTTTAAAATGTGTTATTTTTTCTGAAATACATTTTAATACTTAAATCACATCTTCTTTTATAATAACATTAAGTTAATTCTTTTACGAAAAGTTTTAGGGAAAAAATTCACTAGTTTTTTTTATCTGAAACATCAGTTTTGAAAAGGTATTTAAAAACCATTCATAATAATGGATATAATAAATAAGGATGTAGAATTCATTTTAGTGGTATTATTAGTGCTGCCAATAAAACTTTATCTGCAGTTTGCCCAAGATATTTAAGGAAGAATAAACTTATCAAATATGAATATGTACTTTTTCTATCACTTAATGTGAATAAATGCATTTAATATCTAAGATTAAAATGCATGAGTTCCTTTATGATTAAATCATTCTTGGTAATAACTAGGTTCAAATTTTAATTATTTTAACTGCTTACTTGAAACACGGAGTCTATTTTATGTTCTGATTCTACAACAGATTTCATGGGAGGGGAGAAATTTCAATCTGTGAGACGATCAGAAGGGGCTTTGGCGCCATCTTGCGGTTAATTAAATTATCTTCCTGGTTTGTTTTGCTTTTCCAGTTGATCACTATGCCCCACAATCAAAGCAATGAGAATCTCTCTCTTGAATTCTTAAATTCCGTGGCAGCCATGCAAATTCGTATCTTTCAATTAGCATGCAAGTTAGTCGTCCTCTATGTAATCACGACATGTTCATTCTTACTTTCATGCATTTACTAAGGCAGTTTCTGTCTCCTGAAATGCTCCGTTCCTTTACTCCTTCATCCCACAGATCCGAATCTTATTCGCTCATTCAGACCAAGGTAACAATAACAGCTCCTCCACAAAGCCTTCATGAACTCCTCTATGTCCCAATGGTTCATTTTTTGGAAATAGCTAATATACCTAAGGTCAATGAGAAAAACACAATTTAGGACCTCACTGTTCTAGTGGCAATATGATATCTGCTCAACTGATTTAGAAGTATTATTTTAAGCAGTTTTATTATGAAAAGTTAAAAGATATATGAAAGTAGAAAGAACGGTTCTCTGATGCGTCGTGCACCCTTTACCCAGCTACCTAATTACTAATTCATGGCCGCTCATTTCATCTATAACCTTCCTACTCAAAGTGTGTTCTGGGTATCAGAGCATCATCTAGGCATCTTCTAGGAGTTTGTTAAACGTATAGACTCTCAGGCCCCACTGCAGGAGCACTGAATCAAAATCTGCATTTTAACAAGATTCCCAGATGAATCTTATGCCTGTTAAAGTTTGAGAAGCTGTGGTCACTAACACAATCCGCTACTCCACCGCTATCACACTGGATTATTTCGAAGCAAATTCCAAACATATTACATCTTCTTTAAATATTTTAGGATGCATCTCACAAAGATTAGGATTCTTTTTTAAAAAAAAATAATTGCAATACCATTAATATACAAAACCACTATCGATAATTTTCAGTATTCAAATCCCCCTGTTTAAGTCATGAATGCTTTCATTTAAGATTTGTTTGTTAAAATTAGGATCCAAACCCAGCCACATATTGCATTTTATTGAAATATGCCTTAAGTCTGTGAAGTTGTAGCTTTCTCCTCACCATTATTTTCTTTTTTATTACAATTTATTTATATAATAAATGGAGTGATTTTGAAGAGTTTTTCATATTTAGTATTATGCTGATTGCATGTGTATGGCAGGAATGTATACATTAAGCCTAAAGAGACTTTTCAGAGATGCACTATAGTTATAGCAAGTATGTGATTCTGTTTTAGGTACATACAGCCACAATAACATGGTATAACTAACTGCTCCAAAACTCTTGGCTTTGTACAGGTGGGCTCAATTACGTGTCTACGGTTAGTTGTAGGATAGGTAGGTGACTTACTCAAGTCTTAATGTGTTTGGGCTGCTTTAACAAAAATACCATAAATTGGAGGGCACATAAACAACAGAAATTTGTTTCTCACAGTTCTGGAGGCTGGGAAGTCCAAGATCAAGGTGCTGGCAGATTCAGTAAGTACTGAATGCCTACTTGCTTTGTCATAGTCGGCCATCTTCTGGCTATAACCTCTCATGGCTGAAGGGGCAAGGGAACTCTCTGGGGTCTCATTTATAAGGGTACAAATACCATTCATGAGGGCTCTGCCCTCATGATCTAATCACCTCCCAAAGGCCCTGCCTCCTAATACCAACATATTGGGGATTAAGATTTCAGCATATGAGTTTGGGAAGACATAATCATTTAGTCTATAGCACTTACTAATATTGGCTGATTTCTCTCACATATTTGAGATTCCGGTTGGGCAAGTAGGCTGTCTCAGTTTTGTTTCTTATGGTCTCTCATCCTCCAGAAAGATATTCTAGGGTGATTCTCATGACACATGTAGGAGTCTGAGGGAGCAGAAGCATTTGAATTCTCCTAGGGACCAGCCTTGGGACTGGCATTCTGTCACCTCTGCTACATTCTGTTGACCAATACTATTTACAAACAAGTCAGTCCAAACTGAAGGAGTGGGAAAATTAATCCACATCTTGATGTGAAGAGTTGCAAAAACACATAAAGATTATGGATGAAGAGGGAGTGGAGAATCAGGCTCATGTATCTTAACATCAACCACATTTTTTAAGAATATTTTACTGCAAATTTAAAAAATAATGTCCATGCTATGTCATCTTCATGGAAAAATTTACTTAACTATTAATTATTATATATAATTCCACTCGATGCTAATATTATAAGATTTTAAAAAATTTATATATATTATAGATAAAATGGTATCATTTTTTCATGTTCTAGATTTTGAGTGTTTTCTTATATGTTTAAAAAACATTTTTCCTTTCCAGTGATATTATGTTTTTGTTTATTTTTCTATAATATTATTGTTCATTCTCTTCTACATTGATGAAAGCTCCTATACTAAAGAAAAAAATGGCTGTATATACATGTTGTTTCAAAAATTTAGGTGATGCGTATATACATACTTACATCCATACATAAATGCAAAGAAAGGAAGAGTGGAAGCTTGATCTCCTTATACCATGGTGGCTGTCGTCATTGCCATTACTCCCTCTGCTACTTAGTGAAAATGTGATTGTCAAGCTCTTCAGTCCTGGATGAGCTTCTCATCACTATCAGTTCAGACAAATGCACACTTACTACTTTTCTTAAAGCCTCAAGGAATAGCGTCTAGTTTCCACAGGTATCCCAGCCAGGCTTCCGTTTAAGCCAATGTTTGCAGATGTTAAGCCAATACAGCAGATCTCCATTCCAGGACACCCAAGCTAACAGATCTTTGAGGTACTAATGAAGGGAAACAATAGAACAGGTATGGCTTTGCAGGATTCATCAATAAGCTACTAATTAATAGCACCCTATGTACTGTAAGAATTCCTAAATAGGACTATTATTTACTTGAATCATTAATAATCAAATTATCTTATATTGAATAATGTGTTGTTATGTAATTTTCATACAGTCCTAATTTATTTAAATTTGGCTAATACCATTAAATGAAGATAATTTTTCTTTTAAAACCTAGATCTGTCTTTCTTTGGCTTTCTAAAAGAGACTTTTAGATTTGATTTCTCCATCTACAACTTGCTGATGTCTAAAGTAAAATGCCTGGAAATTTTGATTGCTTGTCCTTATTTAAAAGAAGTATTTCTTGGGGCCAGCCCTGTGGCGAAGTGGTTAAGTTCATGCTCTCTGCTTTGGTGGCCCAGGGTTCACAGGTTTGGATCCTGGGCGTGGACCTACACACCACTCGTGAAGCCATGCTATGATGATGTCCACATACAAAAAAACAGAGGAAGATTGCCATAGATGTTAGCTCAGGAACCATCTTCCGCAAGCAAAAAGAGGAAGATTGGCAATGGATGTTAGCTCAGGATCAATCTTTCTCAAAAGAATGAAATAAAAAAATAAAAGAAGTATTTCTTTTCATAAGCAGTATTTCTGAGGAGACTATTAAGTAGATTTTAAAGGTGGAATTAATTGTATTTTTCTCACTTTAACTACAATGTATAGTACTAGTCTGAAACTAAAGACCTAAATTCCATTTTCAGATGGTATTCTTCAGGTGGTAACCTTAATGTCCCCTGGAAATAATGCTATATTCTGTAACAGATCCACCCACAAATCTCAGTAGCTTAACTCAATAGAGGTTTGTTTTCTTCTTTATGTCCATTCAAAACATGGATCTCTCTGGATTGTCAACAGAAGAGTCTTGGTTTCACAAAGGAATTCAGATTCTCAGGTCAACAGAGGCTATGCCATCCATGCGTGGGTTTCAAGTTTCCCCTGTTGTCAACCATTACGAAACAGACAAGGAAAGAAAAAGTTTGAAAACTCATATAAGAGGATTTCACGGGCTAGGCCTGAAAGTGGTGTCATCACGTCTACCACGTTCCATTGGCCAGAGCTCAGAGTCTCAGCCAGACATAGTTGAGGAGAGCTGATAAAAGTACTGTAGCTTGAGGCCGGCTCCGTGGCTGAATGGTTAAGTTCGCGCGCTCCGCTGCAGCGGCCCAGGGTTCCGATCCTGGGCGCAGACATGGCACTGCTCATCCGGCCACGTTGAGGTGGCGTCCCACATCCCACAACTAGAAGGACCTGCAACTAAGATATACAAGTGTGTACAGGGGGGTTTGGGGGAGATAAAGCAGAAAAAAAAAATAAATAAAAGATTGGCAACAGTTGTTAGCCCAGGTGCCAATCTTTAAAAAAAAAAAAGTACTGTAGCTTTGTGCTTGGGATTAAGAGAAAATGGATTTCATGACAAACTAGCCTGTGACTCCTAGAATGCTCTAGATACACATTGAACTTAATATGAGGTGCATCGAGAGCCACATACAAATTGGTGTTATTGGGAAAAATTAGATCATTAATTTGAAGATCAGTTCTCTGATTTTAGCTCTGCCACGAATTAGCTTAATCTCTCTAGATCTTTATTTCCTCATCTGCAAAATATCATTCTTAGACAAATAAGCTGATCTCACCATTGCATGAGTCCCAGGTTTACTTGAGAATCTGAGACGCTTTCTTAAAAATTTAAGTGCCTATGTGTACATACCATGTAACACCTAATCTCATGTGGGTTGCAGAAATCCTATAACCCAGACCTAATATTTGCAAATATAATAAATTCAAGTTATTTTAGGAAATAACTCCCAGATATTGCATAAGAAATATCTAATTTTTGCTTTCTATTTATACATCTGGTGGGGCAGTATCTGCAAAAATTGAAGGATATATTAATGTTTTTACTAGTGGGTGGAAGAAAGGATGAAGACAAAGGAAAGCATTACTAGCTGGCCAACCTGTGTCACTTTAATAATAACTCCTTACAATGGCAGTATTAGTTCATATGTGTGTGAGCTTGATATTTCTAATGCTGTGCCTTAGTTATTTTTCAAAATAGGATGGACAGTGGGAAAAGATAGATTGATCAAGTTTTTTAAAAATATGATAGATTTTGGAAATTGGGAATGTTGCCTTGATAGAAAAGAAACTTTTCATATTTTGAGTTGAATGGGAGAACAGAGAAAATATTTCTTTACCCTTACTTACTTTTCCTGAGCTACTCATATATCACGGAATATGATATGGCACGAGAAAATTGATTCCACTGGGTATAAGTATTGAGGATGAAAACAATTCCATTAATTTTCTCCATTACTCTTTTCCTGTCCTAACATTTGGACTAACTGGACAATGTCAGCTATTTTCATGGTGATAAATAACAGGGCTATTATAGAGCGAAGGTGTTTTTGGATCATTCACACTTGAATTACAAAATGAAAAATGTAAGCTAAACTTAAAGGCTTTTAAAATATCAGTTTTCACTAAAATTTATGGTTAACCCATCATTTCTACTTGTATTTATGCCAATTTCATGAACATTCTCCATTTTCTTAATCAACAACCAAGGTATTTATATAACTCCATAGTACACACTACATACATTGTTAGCCCACACCAACACAATTTCTGATTCCCCATCTTCCTGCTTAGTGGGGTTAGCTATTTCTTGTAAGTTGTGGAAAAGTGAGACCTTAATGGACATAATGGGTTGCCCAGTACTGTCCTACTGCTGCTGCTTCTGTAGTCACGTCTTATATTTTTGTGGTAGAATAATATTTGAAGTACACATGTATGGGCTTTTTTAAGTCGTATCCATCACTTTATTTACCTGGTCACCCTTCAAGACCCAATTCCATACCCATAACACATTTCAAATTAAATTTCAGCCACCATATTACAACTCAGAATTTAAGTTTCAAAAAATACTTTGGAAGGTAATGGTACAGACAATAGCTTTGAAAGAGACATATTTTTGAGTTGTAAGTACAATTCAACATCTTGATCCAAAGAATCTATAGATACATGTGGTCATTTATAATGAGTGTCCCAACTTGTCCAGAATACATAAAGATCACACCCCTAATAGGAGCGTTTGAGAAAGAAGAAATGGATGAAGAAGCAAGGGATTGGATATTGGCATCATTTTGGAGGTGATCTTTTGGCAGTGGTAGTTCCAGACTTGGAGAGCAGTAGAATACCCCACAGAGTTTAGGGGGCTGAAGAAGCAGATTGGACAGTGCTGATTAATGTGGGCAAATCCATAATGTAAAGATCCCTCAGCTTAGCCATAACGGTGGGAGAAAAAAGAAATGGGAATATTCTGAAGCAACTAGTTTCAATAGTGAAATTGACTAAGTGTAGCCCGAATTTACAAAGATTGCATCTTTCTACCTCAGATGAAGTAGCCTCGGAATAGAGATTAACATAGATTTTTGAAAAATAAAATTACATTTTTACACATCAGGCATGGCTTAAAACCTTATTCACTTGGTTTCTTTTGCACTACGTACTTTCCAAAATAGTTTTGTTTTCTATCTCAGTGTGCCTCATTAAACAGGTAGATCATATCCATAATAAGTAAGAAGAAAGTGAAGGTCCTTGAGGCTATGGGAGGGGTAGAATGTAGCCTGTAAGGGGAAGAGACTGAACTCAAGTCCAGGTTTCCCGATGACCTCTCTATACTCTGCCAAGTACATGCTAGTGCTCC
Organism: Equus quagga; assembly: GCF_021613505.1. Classification (NCBI taxonomy): domain Eukaryota; kingdom Metazoa; phylum Chordata; class Mammalia; order Perissodactyla; family Equidae; genus Equus; species Equus quagga. Next base: position 45,329,071 of record NC_060272.1, on the reverse strand, counting down.
ATATACTTACTAGTGCAAGTTGAAGTGAGTGAAATCAAACCACTTTTTCTATGCAAATAACACATTAATGATGGAAGCATTATGTACTTTTCAAAGTATTACTCTAGGTAGTTCTCTGATTAGTCATTTGAGACCATGAGGTAATGCTGTTGGTAAAAACCATTACCAAAGATGATAAATAAGAAATATAATGTTTCCTGATGTCCCTATAGGGCTTCTGTGCCTGCTTTGGACTACCTATCTCCAGAAAATTCTATAATGTTTATACCACTGTCATTGTGAGTTTTCCTGTCACAGGCATACTTCATTTTATTGTTCTTCACTTCACTGTGCTTTGCAGTATTACATTTTTCACAAGACCCTCCATCAACAAAAAGATTACGCGTCGCTGAAGTCTCAGATGATGGTTAACATTTTTTAGCAATAAAATATTTTTAATTAAGCTGTGTACACTGTTATTTTAGACATAATGCTGTTGCACACTTAATAACTACAGTATAGTGTAAACATAACTTTTGTATGCCCTGGGATACCCCAAAATTTGTGACTTGCTGTATTGCAATATTCACTTTATTGCAATGATCTGGAATGGAGCCCACATCTCCAAGGTATGTCTGTATATGAGACTAAAATTATCCCTACTTTATACACCCTGTAAAAGTTAAACTAAACAATGAATAATAAAAAAATTAGTAATATTAATAAATAATAAAAAAGATTATAAATAAGATTTTCCTATGAATAACAGAAATAGATACCAAGCCCCAAGAGAATGTAAGACTTGACAATAATTAAATAAATAAGTTTAACGTACCTTAAAATAAAAAAAAAAGTAGATCAAATAGAAAGAGGAGGAGGACAAGGAGGAGAAGGAGAAAGAGAAGGAGTCAGAATAATAAAATTGAGTAACAAAGAAGAAAAAATGGCAGTGTATCTTCAGCACTGTACAGGAAAAATAGAGTTCTGACATAAAACTCAATTGCCTTGGTGCTTATGACAGATATCTTTCAATGATGGAAATCTGTAAATGAAACAAACAGTCAGAACCCGATGCCACCTAATATTTGAATCATGCAAAATCGCTTTCCTTATTGTAATCTGCAAGCTTATAATGAAAACTTATGACTGTGAGTCGGTTTACCAATTTGACAAACCAAACCAATTTATGGTTTTGGCCACATGAGCAAGCAAGCATGTTGGTTTGTGTGAGAGGTATATTGCTCACTGTAAACTAGCACATTAATTTATCTGCTGGTATATATTTTAATCTTTTGTGAGTTTAGTTAGTGTGAGTCAGCCTTATTACATATAAGGAACTCTGGAACACAGATAAGAACATGTTTTTTCTAACCTGATAGTTTCTTTCCATCTTTTGCATCTCCCTCACAGGATAGGAAAGGTTAAATGAGGTAATGTTTATAAAAGAACCTGGCACAGGAACTGGCCTATCAAAGTCACCCACAAATCTTCTCTCAGCTCCCTCCAGCACACAAAACCTCAGAGATCATAAATGGAGCACCCCAGCATGGTGATTTCCTATCTGCTCATAAGTATCCAAGAAATTATCATAACATTGTTCAGTCTTGTGAAGAGAAAACCTATGTGATGGTTGTATATTATACAATGTTACAGAGATGTTAATTTTTTCCATATGAATATATAATGTGTTCATTCCATTCAGTTCAATTTTATATAACAACAACAAAACAATGTGGAAATGTCTGACCTGAATGTTTATTAAAATGTTCCATCTATTAGAATATTATGGAGTGTTTAAAGCCATATTAATATTCTCTAATAGTACTATACCTTATATTGTATGTCAGGATATAACAAGGCCTACAAAAGTCAACTCAGAATCAGTGTCGTCAAAATTAGGCCATTTTCTAAGGACCACCAATAAGTACAAACTCTAGTTACAAGAATCTTGCTTGTAAGTTTGGGGACAATTTTAGATTTTTTTGTCGCCTTATATCTAATTGTCATACCTTGCCCTCAGGCAGTTAAATTTTAATAATATGTGTCCTACTTAAACATCACTTTGTTCTTTCACGGGCTTTGGTGAGAATCACTCTTCTTGGAATCTTAAGTTCATTTATCATGGTACAGTCCATAAAACATGTATATTTTCACCACTTTAGGTTTGATACCAGGATGCACATAATCAGGAAGAATGCGCTTCTCATAATTATAGCTTCTAACTTCTGATCCAATGAGCTGACGTAATCATCTCTATCAAAGATCATTCACACGTGTATTGGGAATGTAGTACAATTTGCTTAATCATCTTGTTGAAAGATAATATGTCAGAAGTAAAATTCAGAGAGTCTACCAATATAGTATAACCATCATGTAAGGCACACTATATTTACTTGCACTTATATATTTATGGGTAACATGTTCAATGTCATCGAGTGCGGCATTTGATACTATATGGATAGCAATCTATTTCCAAAGCCAACTTACAATTATCAAACTTCCCATATTTCAGTGTAGACTTCACTTCTCTTTATGCTATAATCTCTTTCAAAATCCAGATATATCATCTAGTCTGAACTGTTAGAGAGTCAATTGATCAGTCCTTGATCTAGTACATTTATTAAAAATATTTTTCCTAATGTCAATGCAGTGTCAGTATAATAGTAAAAGATACACCTAAACTCTGAAAAAATATATTTCCTTAACTACTTTGATAATGATAATCCACTAGATATTTCATAAATATTTAAATATTTCTGCTTTTTAGAAAAAATGACTTTTTTAATAAATTACATATGAAAAGAAATTGAGGGGCCAGCCCCATGGCCGAATGGTTAGGTTTGTGCCGTCAGCTTCGGCGGCCCAGGGTTTCACTGGTTCGGATCCTGGGTGCAGACATGGCACTGCTTGTCAGGCCACGCTGAGGTGGCATCCCACAAGCCACAACCAGAAGGACCCACAACTAAAATATACAACTATGTACTTGGGGGATTTAGGGAGAAAAAGGAAAAAAAAAAAGATTGGCAACAGTTGTTAGCTTAGGTGCCAATCTTAAAAAAAAAAAGAAATTGCAGCTTTAAAGGAATCAAAGCATTACTGATTAGAAATGTAGATCTACTCAGGCATAAACTTGTGAGAGCATGGGCTACGTCTGTCTGTTGTTGTTAGTGCCCTTGAGTCGAGGAGTCAATTCTGACTCCTAGTGACCCTGCTCACAGCAGAGCAGAACCCTGCCTGGTCCTTTTGCACCATCCTCTGACCTTCTGGTGCTATGTCAGACAACATTCTGCTGCTATTCATAATGTTTTCATGGCCAGTTTTCTGGAAGTGGGTGGCCAGGTCCTGCTTCCTAGTCTGTCTTAGTCTGGAAGCTCTGCTGAAACCTATCCACCATGGGTGACCCTGTTGGGATTTGAAATACTGGTGGCGTAGCTTTCAGCATCACAGCGACACGCTGCCACCACAGTGTGACAACCGAGAGATGGGTGGTGTGGTTCCCTGATAGGAAAATGAACCCCGGTTGCAGCAGTGAGAGTGCTGAATCTTAACCACTAGACCATCAGGCTGGTTAAGTCTATCTGACCAAACTGACATTCTCACATGAATGAGAAGATGGATGGAGGGATGGATGGATGAATTTGTCACCGAAAGCTCCCTGAATTCTAAGCAGATGAGCTTTGGGAAAAGGAATGAGAAATTTCATTTTAAACTTTCTCACATTATCATAAAACGCATAGTGTAAGCATGTTCTTTTAAAGATACTTGGTTCATAGTGACGGTAGTGGCAGAAGTAGTGGTAGTGGTACTTGTTGCTTATAGAGCAATTATTGTGACCCAAGCATTCTTCAAGTACTCTCATATATGAATTCATTTAGTATCCACACTTTTAACATCCCAATTTCTCAAGTGAGGAAAATCAGGTATAAGAAGATAAATTATTGGGAACACCCCAGTGGCGCAGCAATTAAGCTCACATGTTACTCTTCAGTGGCCCAGGGTTTGCCGGTTCATATCCTGGATGTGCACCTATGTACCGCTTGTCAAGCCATGCTGTGGTAGGTATCCCACATATAAAGTAGAGGAAGACGGGCACAGATATTAGCTCAGGGCCAGTCTTCCTCAGCAAAAAAGAGGAGGATTGGCAGCGGATATTAGCTCAGGGATAATCTTCCTCAAAGAAAAAAAAGAAGATAAATTATTGTACTTAAGCTCGCAGGAGTAAACAATTGTCAAGCCGTTTTACAGAATCTATGCTCTTCACCCTAAGACTATATTACCTTTCAAAAATCAAGTGGGGTGGTAGTTATAAATCCAGTTCCTGGACCAAGCTGACACCAAGTCAGAATAGGTGTGTTTAACATATTTACTCATTATGATCCAAGAAATTTGGTAAACACTGATTTAGAATAACTCCTTAGTATAAAGAAAAGATAATACTTTTTTCCATATTTTATGAGACATATTTTAAAAATTATTTGTATTAATGCTATCGATGCAAAATATGTCTGTCTTAGCAAACTAGCAAGCTTGGTAGATATTGTGGCTTTTAACTTATATGATAGCATCACTTTGATTAAATTTTAAACTTGGCAATAAGTGAGACCGAACTGTATATGGTGGAAGACTCTACATTTCGTTATTTCAGTAAAACATATTGCTTTTAAATGTAATATTAAATAAAAATGTGCCAAACGTAAATGTGTGTGGTTTTGCATATGTATTTTATATTTTAATTCCTCCAGAAAAGTATCTAAAATACATAGCACACCCAGATTCCAATGTGCTACAAATATTAGTACTCTATACTCATTCCTATAAGTTAAAGCAATGTTTTCAAAAACGTGATGCTCAACACATTATCAGTTGGTCTACAGGTCATTTGTTGGTCTCAGGGAAGAAAGTGATGAAACAGTTATTCTCATATACATTTCACAAATTTAAAATGTAATATTAAGGTAATTACGAAAAAGCTTCTAAGCCACCTACAAATTTAATAACGCATAATACATTTGGGGGAAAAATGACATTCTGGAAAAAATAATTTTACCAAATTGCATGCTTGGCTGTTCAAAGTAATGACATATAATGTGCAAGAGCAATTACTATCAAGAGTTTGGGCTGTCTGATATTTTCGCTTACAACAGAACAAACACACTAGTATGGAGAAAATATGTCACCTCTTGGCAAATGTGTTTTGATATAGGAAGGACAAGTGCTTAATGACTTTTTGTTCCATTCATCATTGAGAATGTATGCTACAAGATCAGGAATACTTTCTTTAATTCCTAATAGTTCTTTTTTTTCTTTTAAGATTGGCACCTGAGTTAACAACTATTACCAATCTTCTTTTTCTTTTTCTTCTTCTTCTCCCCAAAGCTCCCCAGGACATAGCTGTATATGCTGGTTGCGAGTGCCTCTGGTTGTGCTATGTGGGACCCCACTTCACCGTGGCCTGAGGAGCAGTGCCATGTCCATGCCCAGGATTCGAACCGGTGAAGTGCCTGGGCCTCCGAAGTGGAGCATGTGAACTTAACCACTAGACTATGAGGCTAGCCCTAATTCCTAATAATTCTTCATCAGTGTTGACAGAAGCACTGCGTATGCTGCAAAAATCTTAATATAGACATAAAAGATTTTACATCTGAAGGGCAACCCCAAAACTACATTATTCAAAAAATAATTATCAATCAAAATATTTCTTTGATTTGGAGTCAGTGCTAAATAAAATAGTGAAAATCACGAGTCAAAATATCACAGCAACTTATCTCTTTTTAGATACCTATTGAAATAAATAATGCATCAAAAATATTTTTTCAAATCTGGAATGCTGTGATGGCTAACGGTACATGTGTTTTACAGAATGTCTGAATTAGGGCATAAAATTATAAATATTTTTTCATGATATTGATAATATGATAAAGAAAAAATAATATTTCAATGTGGGCTTCCTACAGCCTGTGTTTACCAGCACATGTTCTGTATCTTGAATAGACTAGGAATCATGGCCAAAATATAATGAGTTTTAACATAAAAGTAAGATGTAAGGATCATCGACTATCACCAAAAGTACAATGTTTCAGTCTCTGGATTTAACTCCTCCCCTTAAACTGATGATTTTCTTCACATATCTGACAAGGAAATGACAATGATGAAATATCGAAAGTCTATATCCAAACAGTGAATAAAAAAGTAGGAAAAACTTTCAAAATCTGAAGCTAATGAAAATGTACACTTTAAATCCATTTTCCAGGGGCCAGTCTGGTGGCGCAGTGGTTAAGTTTCCACATTCTGTCCAGGGCCCAGTGTTCGCCAGTTTGGATCCTGGGTGCAGATCTATGCACGGCTTGTCAAGCCATGCTGTGGCAGGTGTCCCACATATAAAGCAGAGGAAGATGGGCACAGATGTTAGCTCAGGGCCAGTCTTCCTCAGCAAAAAAGAGGAGAATTGGTGGCAGATTTTAGCTCAGGGCTAATCTTCCTTAAAAACAAATAAACAAAAAACATACTTTGCAACAATAATAGTAGAAAATAGTTTTAAAAAATTTTTCCAGTATCTCCAAAATCTGATAGCTAATGACAGAAACATACTTTTTAACTTATTATCTGATGGAGTGCCAAAAGTAGCCTTCAGTGAGAATTTTCTCCATAACTTCTGAATACAGATTGACACCCTAAAAGTAGAAAAGTCTTGCAGAGCCATAAATGACATACTACTTACCAATCTTAACACATAATTTTGAGGTCAGATTTTCTAAGATGGTAGCATAATGAATAAAGATGTGATTCTAGAACCTATGCTTCAAGCAATCTTTTCCTGAGTATACGTGTCTTGCAGACTGACACAACATCATTTATTGTACTCTCATGAGACAATTATTCATAATCAATCTATACTCTTTTATATTAACTATTCATCTTGCAAGTCATTTAAAAATACCTAAAATTGATCGTCTGAATTCACACTGATTTTTGACTGTTATTGAAATGTTAAAATTGTAAGAAACAATAAGGGTATCTAATCAAGAAAATTCTTTGAAATGCAAATATTATAGAGTAATCTAGTAACTCATTAAAAAATTAAGTTGCTTTGAAATGAATGAAATTATTTTATGTTTTCTCTTTAAGATACTGATTCAACTCGAAAGCAGGCATCCCATTTCCCTGAATAAATATAAGCCATGAGGATTAAGTCCACATGCCGAAATAGGGACTGTAAGTAGGGAACATGATATCATGTGATAAATTTCACTTACCACCTATAGATACAGGATTAGTCTTAATATTCTGTTATACACAGAAAATCTCATTAATAATCACTAAAATAATGGCTTCTATTGTGTTGTGCTATAAAGCACAATTCTTAAGACGTGAGAGTGGTACTCAGTACTAACCTTAGACCCGTTACAAGAATCTTACCCTGGAGCCCACAATTTATGGAGCTTTGCTCTTGCTTTCTTCCAGCATTTATGCCCCATATGATGAGGCTCTTATAGACGAAAGGAAACCACAAATTCAGATCCTGCCCTCTGTTCCTGCAGTCTCCAAGCAAACAGAGCTAACTGGAGCACAGAATTTGCTAACCAAATAATCCTGAGCTTACTTCAAAGCCCGCACATGCCCCATTCTTGCCTCTGTTCTTCTGAAGGCCTACTATGTGGACAGTCATTGGCTAAATGGCAAGTCTTCTCTAAGGATAAGGATGAATCTTGGTTATGTGTATGCAGCCCTTTGTAGCATAGAATAAACTAGGAATGAGAAGAGAAGAGGGAATACAAAGGACCCAAAGCCAGGGAAACAGGAACCAGCAGCCAAGACCTGCTGTCTCCGTATCACTCTATTCCAGCAGAGAAATCCAAAAAGTCTAAGAATTTGAAAATTTTAAATTGGCCTATCAGGTCATGAACAAGCTATCCTTCTACATTTTGGAAGACAGACATCTTTTGAGGATTTTTTAGCTTGACTAACAATTTTTTAAATATTTGGAAGTGTGGAGTGTGAGCCTTCATTTATTCTTCTATCTCTTGCCCATGAAAATGAAGACTTCGGGGTATTCAGACTTCATACATGGCAGCTGGTTTCCCTCAGAGTGCAAGACGGGAAGATGGCAAACCTTTGTAGGGCTTAGCCTGGAAACTGACACAGCATAACTTCTGCCACATCCTATTGATTAAAGCTGCTCACAGGGCCAGCACAGATAAGGAGAGGGGATTACACTAATCCATGAGTTGCTGTTCATGCAGGGCCACTGAAACCTCTCAGAAGGTACTTAGAAGGATTAATATATTAACTAGTAGGTCAGAAAATTAATAGAGTCAAAACTTAGGGCATAAATAATAGGAGCCTGTTACAACTTTTAAATTGTGAGGTAAAAAGTATCATGAACCAAGAGGGAGATTTTCGTTGAAGGTGGCCCTTCAGTTAAAGGTCACCAAGTAGTTGAACGCAGTTGGGTTTACTGACTTCTGCAAGGAGAATACACTTCATGAGGAATCGCAGCGTCTCAGTAAGAGAATATTAGGAAGGATTATTTATAGGACTAGGCTGAATAACGTGACTTGGGGGAGGATTTAAGTACGGACTGAATGTTTTCAGGAGCCAAGGTAATTAGGATTCATATCTGTACTAGGGCTGCTGTGACAAAGCACAAACAAACTGAGAGGCACAAAACAACATAAATTTATTCTCTCACAGTTCTGGAGGCTAGATGTCCAAAATCAAGGTGTCAGCAAAGCCATTTCCCTCTGAGACTCTGGGTAGATTCCTTCCTTGCCTCTTCTCAGCTTCTGGTGGTGGCCATCATTCCTTGGTGCTCCTTGGCTAGCAGCTGTGTCACTCCAGTCTCTGCCCCGGCCATCACATGATCTTCTCCCTGTGTGTCTCTGTGTTCACACGGCAATTTCCTCTTCTAATAAGGACAACAGTCATGTTGGATTAAGGGCCAAGCTATTCCAGTATGACTTCATCTTTATTTAACTAATGATACCTGTGATGACCCTACTTTCAGATAAGGTCCCTCTCTGAGGTAGTACAGGACAGAACTTCAATATATCTTTTGGAGGGCAGAATTCAACCTATAGCAATATCCTTATAATTCCTATCTAGAAGGTGAAGGAATGAAACAAGGTTAAGCTGTAATTGGGAAGGAGACAGAAGTCACCCATATCAGCCAGGATTGAGAGGGCGAGGGGGTGTTTGGTCACTTTTCTGGTTTGAACAGTATTTTTGTTTCTCTCTGTATAGACATGATTATGACCACAGAATGGCTTTGTTCTGTACAATTATTATGCAGGAGAGCACAATGGCCTAGCTGGAGGGATGGGTGAATTCCTAGCAACGGGAAGGCCCAGTTGATAGCATCAGGCCAGCTCCCAGCTGTCAGGGGTTACTTTGCTCTTTCTTGCTGTTACATGAAAGAAAAAGAGTAGATTAGAGAATGATCAACGCTTGCAAAATGATTGAAAATGCAAATTAAGAGAAAAGGAAAATAAAAACCAACGACTCGTATGACAGAGATTTAAAGGGTCGAGACTGAAGTTTGATTGGGGCAAAGAGGGTTGATGACGAGTTCTATTTTTCAATATGAGTTGGTGGGTTGTTGGTATATTCATATGGAAATTTGATAAAGAAGTTAGAAATGTGATATGAAGCTCTGGAGAAATAATATAATATTTTAAGAAGGGATGAATTCACTACAGGGAACCATGCAGGAAGAAAAGAAATGAAATATGAAACTTTAAACAATATCTATAGTTAGGATTTAGAAGAAAGAATGTGAGACAACTAAGAATACTGTTATAATTATCCCACAATGCCACAGGACTTCAGCAAATGGGAATATATTATGTAAGACAAAGTATACAGATCCTTATAGTAAATGTAGACCAGTGCTGAGGGATATATTAAAAGAAAATGAGGTGTTTTATTAGAAAGTTACTTCTCTAACAGAAACTTTAAAAGATCACCAAGGGGCCGGCTTGGTGGCACAGTGGTTAAGTTCATACGTTCCGATTCAGCAGCCTGGGGTTTGCTGGTTCAGATCCCATGTGCAGACATGGCACTGCTTGGCAAGCCATGCTGTGGTAGGAGTCCCATATATAAAGTGGAGGAAGATGGGCACGGATGTTAGCTCAGGACCAGTCTTCCTCAGCAAAAAGGGGAGGATGGGCGGCAGATGTTGGTTCCGAGGTAATTTTTTTCAAAAAAAAAAAAAAAAAAGAATCTTCAAAAAGGAAAAAAGAAGATCACCAAAATTGCTACCTTTTGGTAAAGTTTCCAGGCATGAAGCCAGTGCTTTCTGATCCTAAAAGTCTCTGATTGTATTAGAGGTGGTAGAGACTGCTGGTGAGGAAGAACAGATAAGATGCTCAACTGGAGGAGAGGTGGTTTCCTGAAGCAAAATACTGAATCTTTGAAAAGAGATTTTTAGCTATTACATGCATTACTTTTTTTAAAGCAAACAAGGGTAATCAATAAAGAGAGTGATAACACATGAAATTAGGCAGATAATTGAGCAACATGTCTGGGGTAGGTCAAAGAATAGAATCCAAAGCACAAGTGTACATGTTGCATTTGGCCTGGATGAAGTACATCTCCAATAAGAGAATTTAGAAACAGAATGTAGTTTTTTTTTTCATAGATGATATCTGCTTTGTTCCTAAGAAAGCCAAACTACATAGAAACCATGTGAGTGAAGGTGCTTTCACATTATCGTCAAAGTGTCCTCGGGATAGCATTAAATGAAGACATATGTTGACGGTGAAGGATCTGAAAGTGTTGAGGTGTTTGAGAGAATAAAACCACTGAAATACTGAAAATGAGGTGAAATGAAAAAGAAAACCAAATAGAGCTTAAATAATTTAGGTTTCTAGGCTGTCCAATTTGAATAATGCCTTTCTCTAACTTTTAACATGCGGAAGCTGACAAGGTGAATTGTGAGGTGATACACATTTTTAATTGGTGTGGATAAAGTACAAGAATCAGTAGCTCAAGGAGAAAATGACTGGAAAGTGTTGCTCATAGGATCCTTTAAAGGGAGGAGCTAAGAGGGTTTTAAAGCAAGTGAGGATGTTAAAAGCACAGCTAGCGAAGTGATTCAGCAGGGATGAGGTTCTCGGCAATATTTCAGGAAATTGTAATCTGCTTAGTAGCAGTCTGTTTAAAATAATCATTTTTTAAAATTAAGGTTAAGTTGATGTTCATTGAAAATAGTGTTTGCAGTTAATGACATACTGAAACACCTCAGATAATTAATTGCCTTACACAGACAAAAATAATTTACACTTGAGACAATATTTCAAGTACTTAGTATAACTTACTAAATTGTTTTTAATCAGGAATAATGGCTATTCAATTAGGAAAATAAAATATTCTTTGTTATAATGAGCCAAAAATAATATAGTAATAATAAAAGAATATTGACAATGATATCTCTATTTGCTAAAATAAAACTGAACCAATTCATTAATCTTTTACATTAGTCTCTTCTTATCCACGGTTTCTCTTTCTACGGTTTCAGTTACCCATGGTCAACCGTAGTCAATCATGGTCTGGAAGCAGATGATCCCGGACAGTCAATAGCTACATCACAATGCCTACGTCATTCACTTGACTTCATCTCATCACATAGGCATTTTATCATTTCACATCTTCACAATAAGAAGAATGAGTACAGTACAGTCATGTGCTGAATAACAACGTTTCAGTCAATGACAGATCGCACATACTACAGTGGTTCCACAAAATTAGTACTATATAGCCTAGGTGTGTAGTACGCCACACCATCTAGTTGTGTAAGTACACTCTATGATGTTCACACAACAAAAAAATTGCCTAACACATTTCTGAAAATATAGTCCCTTCATTAAGCAGTGAATGACTGCACAGTAAAATATTTTGAGAGAGAGAGAGACCACATTCACATAACTTTTATTACTGTATACTGTTATAACTATTCAGTTTTATTATTAGTTATTATTGTTAATCTCTTACTCTGCCTAATTTATCAGTTAAACTTTATCATAGGTATGTATGTATAGGAAAAAGCATAGTATCACAGGGTCTCAGAATGTAACCCCCACGGATAAGGGAGGACCACTGTAGATTCTTGTTTAATAAAATGGCTATATAGATGGTGAATAATTAATGAAATAAAATCTTATTTTTATCCTCTAGAGGATTATGCATGAAAGTGAAGAAAATATATAGAAATGGTGCAAAATTCCAAAGCATATGATAGGAGAAAATTACCTTAATATTTTTTGAAGAAAATATGATACAATAGCTCCATGTCCATTAAATTTGGTAGAAATGTTTTGGTCAGCTTCATGTGGTGGGAACCACAGGGTGTTGAGGAGTAATCATACACAGATTCTGTTCTGTTACTAACTGGCTGTGTAACCTTGTGTGTTACTTAACCTTTCTGAGATTCAATGCCTCTCTCTTTATAAAGAGGTAACAATATTTATCTCTTAAAGCTATTGAGAGATAAAATTGTTCCATGAAATAAATCAGTGAAAATATCAAGTATGGTATCTTTCACATAGCAGATAGTAAAAAAATGTTATTGAATTCTCTTTTTTTAAAATTTTTTTTCTTTTTTAAAGGTTGGAGTGTGAGCTAACCTCGGTTGCCAATCTTCTTTTATTTATTTTTTCTTCTTCTTCTCCAGAAAGCCCTCCAGTACATAGTATATATTCTAGTTGTAGGCCCTTCTGGCTCTGCTATGTGGGACACCATCCCAGCATGGCTTGATGGGTGGTGCTAGGTCTGCACCCAGCATCTGAATCGGCAAAACCCTGGGACACCAAAGTGGAGCATGAGAACTTAACCACTTAGCCATGGGGCCAGCCCCTCCAGTTCCCTTTTTTCTCCCATTTGTCCAAGGTATTTCATTTCCCCCCTTTCTACAGGCAGGGGTTGAACAAAAGACAGAGCCTGGAGAGCTACACAGTTCCCTGGTGTCATGATTCACAGGACTTTCTTTGTAAATGGAACCGCCTTAGGCACATTACAGTGAGAATGTTGGCACTCCTAGTCAAGGAGGAGGGAGGGAGGAGGATAAATGAGAATAATATGAATCTTTGCAGGTGATGTTCATGTCCAAAATTACTTTTAAATGGAAACTAATGAAATTCATTGTGATGTCAACTAATCCTTTGGTTTTTTGGTTGACCTAGAAAAAACACTCAGTATAGCTCAAAGTCCCTACCAGATGTGTTTGTTTAAGGACTCTAACATCAAGGCGACCGCCAGAAAAAAATTGGTTGGTTCCGTATTTTTAAATCTATGGTCCCTTTTGGGGGTGCTTTTCTCACAACTGAGAGATGACTGCCTGAGTGGGTTTCTAATTGTCAAACCCTTCAAAACTTAAAGGAGGCTCACAGATTCAGGCTGCACGCACTCATGTCAAGAAGCCTCTAAACCAGGTCTAACATGTTTCAGAGAGATGATCACTTGAAGATCCTGATGGCAGACTGGGAAAGGACAAGGGCAAGGGACGTACTCCATTAGCACAGACATTTTTCATTTCTTAGTCCATAATCCAGTACACTTCCAGAACCAGGACATTGGGAACTGAAGAATATGTTTAACTTATGTTAAAAAAAAATGACATAGTGCAATTGCTGTCGCTATTGATGTTGACTTAGATGTTGTTTATTTTTAACCAAATGTAACATAGCTTCTTAGAATTCTGGCATTTGTCTTATATAAATGCGCTTTCCAAAATGCAAAGAATTTCAGTGTTTTTTTAGTTAGCTAGTATTATGAAAAATATAACATTAATTTTTCTAATTTTGGTTAACTAGGAACAGTTTCCTCTGGCTGTGTAGCTAATGACCACAAAACAAAACGTGCAAAGACCTTGTTTTATTTCAAGTAGTTGTAGCTATTCCTGTGTTCAAGGTGGCAACTTGAAATTATTTCATAAATAATTTTTTGCCTGAGAATATGTAGAGTTAAGATCTTCAGTGACTTTACGTAAGAAAATGTTGCAAGTCTGCAACACTTGCTTTCTTAAACTATGCTCTCCTGAATTTACTTAAACTGTCAATTTTCCTTGATAAATTCAAACATACAGGAGGTATTTTCCCAGGCCAGATTACTTTTAGACCATCTGCTTCTGTGAACTGGGACCCATGAACTAGTCTCTGGCTTGGCCCTCATTCCTTGCCCACGTTACTGGTTCTCATCACCATTTTCCTCATGACCAAACTAAGTGCATATTTTGTATAAAACTTCTAATTGCCAAAAAAGAAAAGATGATCTCTCAGACTTACCCTCCTGCTAGCAGATGAAGCTTTCTATTTTCTCCTGTATTTTTTAGGTCTCTTATTCTAGAACACTCAATAAATAAGAAAGTTAATAATATTCCCTTCTTTTACTAACTTATCTACTCAATAAAAACATGAATCAAGATAATATTCCAGTCAAAATTATGTACCAGTCAAAACTTCGTGACTATGCTGGTCATGAAAGATTTAAAGATGAAAAAGGACATAACCCTCACTCAAGAATCTTACATCCAAGTGGGGAAGGCAGAAAAAGTGACAGGATTGGTGCAATTACAGAAGTGAACACAAGTTGCTGTTATATCTGATAGTTGCGAGAAGGGAAAAAGTGGATCTCAGGTAAAGATTTGTAGAGATAGCTGAATTTATAGTAAAGTTTTCTAAAAATATGGGATGGGGACATCACTGTTACCTTTACTCCATAAATGATAGTAGTGTTAATGTTAAGGCATGACAATATGTGAAACAAAAGCTGTAATTTAGCTGTGCACTGGAATATCTATTTTTGATCAAATACGCACAGAACTTAATAAATATATTTGCAATTAAAAAGCCTTTGAGTTTACGCAATATTCCAAGCATGCCATTTGCACCTATTGAATAAACCCCACAATTCCCATTTATATGGATGTAGGCTGCTAATTGTAACATCAAATTGTTGTGAAAATGCCCGTTTCCTCATCCGATTCTTCCAAACTTCAGTGAGTCTCTTGAACTTTTCTGTTAAATCAAATCTAAAAGTATAAACTGATGACTCCTCCAATCGTTTAGTTAATATTTCAAGGCACCCCAAACACCTTATTTTTGAGTGCTTTTGATCTGCAAATGCTCTTTTTGTAAAGATGCTTTATTTTCCATTATATTTGGGTTTTATATTTACCTTTTACAAATTTCTATAATTCAAACTACTTGATATTCAAAAAAAAAAAAAAAAGGAAATCATCTGCTGTTCAAGCTCATTTAATGTTCCAAAGTGTAAGATTTCAATCAGAGATCTGCAAATTAAGCAATGGTAACCAATTACTTTAATTAAGTGGGAACAGAGAATGCATCATTTACTCTTAGACCTCCATTAGGTTTCTGTTTCCAATAGAGTGGGGAGGTTGTATAAAAATGCTGAAGATGAGGAAGAAGTCAAATACTGCAATTATTCACAGAAACTGCTTACTAACCGAGAATGCAAAACATGGACCATTCTCTCTCTCTCAACTCTAACTAGGTTTCACACTCCTCCAGATGTAGATTTTAAGCTCCTATCAGATACAGCAGTAATTGCTGTGGTTGTAGTGGAAACAGAAGTAGCAGCAAGAAGAGTTCAATCATCTTCAATTCATAATGCATATCACTACATTTTCACATTTAAAATATTATATTGTAGTTTCAACCCCCCCATTCTATATACTCCAGGTCTGTAAATAGTGTAAACCATGTGCATCACCCCCAAGATATTGACAAGGAAGTTGTCTCCCATCTGGACTTGTGAATTAGATTCCTAAAGCAGATGTAAAAACTTACCATGAATTTGGTGGCTTAAAACACACAAACGTTTTGTCTTATAGTTCTAGAGGTCAGAAGTCTAAAATCAAGGAGAGAGCAGAGCTGCATTCCTTTTGGAGGCTACAGGGGAGAATCTGTTTTCTTGCCCTCTATAGTCTGTAGAGACTGTCTCCATTGGCTTGTGGCCCTTTATTCACATTATGCCATACATTAGACTCTGATACTCCTGCCTCTCTCTTACTAGGACCCTTGTGATTACATTGGGGCCATCTGCACAATCTAGGATAATCTCTCGACCTCAAATCCTTAACTTCATCACATCTGCAAGGTCCTATTTACCATGGAAGGTAACATATTCATAGGTTCTGGGGCTAAAGCATGGACATGTTTAGGGGTGATTATTCACTACCATATTATGGTCTTGGATATTACACAAAGGGCATAGCAGAAAATGAACTCTCATTCTTTTAGGATATGCAGACATATTTTCATATCATAGGATCACTCAAGAATAGAAATGACCATATGTATTGTGTGGTTAAATGAAACACTTGACAATAACTTCTTCACTTTAATACCCTTGTCAACTAATTGCATATCTTATGCTTGAATAATTCTATTAATAAGCTTATAATGGGCTAAAACGTCTACCAGGAGGTTATATCCATCATAAGAATGTGGTCGAGAGTACATCCTTTAGTATAAAAATGCTTGGATTTCAATCCTACTTTACTAAGTCTGTGGTGCTAGTTACCTTTATAAATCTTCTAACATTACTTTGTCATCTTAAAAGTGTAGATAATTATCATAACTTGTAATTTAAAAGAAAATTGCAAAAATTTCTAAAGTTAAATTCTGTTTGTATACTAAAAAATTTCCCCTGAATGGAATTTATGGAGCATTTCTAATATATCTTCGTTATTATTATGATTTTTTTTCTTTTAAAAGTTGGCACTTGAGCTAACATCTATTTCCAGTCTTCTTTTTCTTCTTCTTCTTCTCCCCAAAGCCCCCTGGTACATAGCTGTATATTGTAGTTGTGAGTGTCTCTGGTTGTGCTATGTGGGACACCACCTCAGCATGGCCTGATGAGTGATGCCATGCCTGCAGCCCAGGATCTGAATCAGCAAAACCATGGACCTCCGAAGTGGAGCACCAGAACCTAACCACTCGGTCATGGGGCCGGCCCCAGCAGACATGATTAATGTGCCCATATCTATTAAAGAAATTAAATTAATAATTAATAACCAGCCAAAAGAGAATTTATTGGGCCAAGATGGTTTTACTCATGAATTCTACCAAGTATTTAAGGAAGAAATGATACCAATTCTAACAATCACTTGTAGAAAATGGAAGCTGATGGAAACTTCCTAACTCATTCAGTGAGGCCAGGATTACCTTAATGCCAAAATCAGATAAAATACATTATAAGAAAGGAAAACTACAGATCAATATCTTTCATGAACATAGTTACAAAAATCCTCAACAAAATAGTAAATACAATCCAACAATGTATAAAAGTTTTATACATCATGACCAGTGGGATTTATTCCAGGTATACAAGGATGATTCAACATTTGAGGATCAATGAGTGTAATCTGCCACATCAACAGACTAAAGAAAAGTCATATGATAACATCAATTGATGAAGAAAAAGTATTTTAGAATATCCAACAAATATCCATGATAAAAAACTCTTAGCAAACTAAAAATAGAGGTGAACTTCCTCATTTTGATAAAAAATATCATAAAAGCTACAGCTAATATATGTAATTGTGAGAAACTGGATGCTTTACCACTATGATGGGGAAAATGGCAAAGATTTTCTCGCTTACCTCTCCTATTCAACATTGCACTGGACATCCTGGCTAGTGAAATATGAAAAAAAAAGAAAAGAAAAGGTATTCAGATTATGAAAGAAAAAGTAAAACTGCCTCCATATAGAAAACCGCAAAGAATCACCAAAAAATTTCTCAAACTAATAAGTTACTACAATAAGATTACAAGATGCAAGGCAAGATGCAAAAGTCAGTTGCTGTCATGTATACTGGTAATGAACTATTTGAATTTAAAATAAAACTACACTATTTACAACTGCACCAAGAAAAATTAACTACTTAGCTATTAAATCTAAGAAAATTTATGCAGGATTTATATCCAGAAAACTACAAAATACTGATTAAAAAAATTAAAGCAGATCTAAATTAATGGAAAGCTATTCCGTCCTCATGGATTGGAAGACTCAAAATATATCAGTTCTTCTCAACTTGATCCCAACCTGAAAATCAAATTCTTTAGTCTCTTCACAATAGTCTTTTATATCCACAACACATATCAAGGAAGTCTTTACTTTCCTCAGATTAATAATTCTCTTGCTCAAATCAGCTTTTTTTCCTCGTATAAACTTCCACTTATTCATCAAGAATTAGCATTTCTACACACAACTGTGAGCCTGGATCTGACTTCCTACCCAAAAATATTTCCAAAATTCTGAATAATTTAGTTGATCAGGAAATCCTTCAGAACACCAGGTGACAGTGTTGAGGAAGGGAACCAGCAAACCTAACAGCCCATGATGGCCATAGATCCTCTCAGGCAAGTGTCCTGTGAGGTGATTCCACCATCGTGGACTGTCAGCCTGCCTATTTCATTTCTTGGATTAAAAAAACATGTAAAAACATTCTCACAAAGAAAATGATTCCTGGGGTGGTTAAGACTAAATAAATCTTGAAGATACAAATAATACTTCAATACACTTATAATTAGCAATTTGAATATCTTCTTTACTCTGGAATCAATAGATGCCATTATCGTGTATAATACTGATTGGGTCTCTCCTTGATCCTCTTCAGAGACTTTGTGAATAAGAATAAGGCCATCTTACTGCCCGGTAGCTGCTTCTTGATTAACAAGAAAATCCAGAAAAACAAAACAAAACTAACAAAAAGAAAATCTCCAAAACTCCTATTATAGTAAGGAAAATAAATTATTTCTGTGAACCTTCCTTCTTCTCGATCTTCTTCTGTAGTAAAACAAAGACAATAGGCTGTACTGCTAGCTTTATTATTTTCGTTATCATCATCGTTATCAGGCAAAGTTTAATCAATTATTTATAAGAAAAATGCCCTATTGCTTATAGACAGTTACAGGACCTCTGAATTTGCATTTCTTTGAAGGTTTAAATGTTGCATTTTGCTTAAATTTTTAAAAAATTTAAACACTCAGATAAATTCTGACAAAGTTGAGGGCAGAATGGAAAATTCCATATTTCCTTTTAGATGCAATATTTCTACTAATAAAGGCTTATTTTGCATTAGATTTACTGGAAGCATATTGCATTATTCATTTGTATTGACTGATTGTGAGCTGCCACTTGTAAATCATCTTTGTGCTCTTGTTTAGATAAGTTCCTTTCAGTTTAAAATAAATAATTAATATTTTGGACCAAAGTACAAGAATAGATATTTATCCATATTAAATTTATTTAAAATCAGTTAATCATTCCAGTTTGTAAGTAGTCCCTTGGTTTTTGTCATGTAGGGTGATCATTATTCTTCTCCATCTTTAACATTCTAAAAATGTGATGCAAATGTCTTCATTCATGTCTTAGATAAAATATTAAACTAAATAAGACTGAAGACAAGATACTATGCCACATTCTAAAAGAATGTTTCAAAGTTAACCAATTACATATCTACATACTTGAGTTATATTCTGAAAGTAAGTTCAGGTCCTTTGTAGATACCAAAATTATCATAAACTCCCTGACAGAAGGTTGCTTAAATCTGAATACTTATTCTATCACGTTTCCATTGACTACTAGACTTGTATTTATAAAGTATGTTAATCTGCCATGCCTTGCCATGTATAGAAAATATTTGTCATGTTTTATTTCTTGAAATCATTAAAAAATTTTCCTGGGGCTGGCCTAGTGGCATAGTGGTTAAGTTCATGTGCTCTGCTTTGGTGGTCTGGGGTTTGTGGGTTCAGATACTGGGCATGAATATACTTACCACTCATCTGGCCATGATGTGGCAGCATCCCATATATAAAATACAGGAAGTTTGGCACAGATGTTAGCTCAGGGACAATCTTCTTCACCAAAAACAATATAACTATATACATAAATTTTCCTAAGGTAAACATTGCAAATTGTAATTAATTAATTGTAATATTCAGGTCAAGGAGAAAAATTCACTCAAACGTATAATATATATATGTTCTATTATTTACCCTTAAAGGATCTTACCTGTAACATGCGGAATTTTGGCTCCATGCCCTTCACCACCTGGTGTCATGGCTGTAAATATGTTATGTCACCGGCAAAAGGGATTTCACAGATA
Organism: Equus quagga; assembly: GCF_021613505.1. Taxonomy (NCBI): domain Eukaryota; kingdom Metazoa; phylum Chordata; class Mammalia; order Perissodactyla; family Equidae; genus Equus; species Equus quagga. The sequence goes on along the minus strand of NC_060272.1, from coordinate 45,308,964 downwards.
CAGTTAAGTTTACTGATCAGTTGACTCTAAGATAAGGATATCATCCTAGATTATAAAGATGGGCTTAATGCAACCACATGAGCTCAAAGTATAGACTTACTCTGGCTGGATGCAGGGAAGATGTGACAGAAGGGAAAATAAGACATTCAAAGCATGAGAAGGATTTGGTACACTTCTGCTGGTGTGCACATAGAGAGAACCAGGAACCTCAGTCCCACAACTACAAGGAACCAAATCCTGCCAACCACCTGCATGCGCTTAGAAGCAGATTTTTCTTTTGAATTTCCAAATGAGAATCCTGCATAGCCAATAACTTTGCTTCAACTTTGTGAGACTCTAAACAGAAGATCCAGTCACTCTCTGCTGACCTTCTGACCTACAGAAACTGTGAAATAATAAAATCATTAATCATTATGCAAATTTGCTAATTTGTTACAGCAATAGAAAACTAATGCATTCCTCTAACTGATTATTAAGTAGATCTTCTGTCTCTGGATTATATACTTTATTTTACAGTTTTCTAAATTATCCAAAATGACAAATGAATCAATAAATATTTCTAAAAGTAGAATATTTCATCACAAAATAATTTAAACAAAAAAAATTTTACTTTAGATAGATATTGTTAATATTAGCCAGGAAACTACATTTTGACACTGTTTGAGTACTATTTAATTTTCCAAAAAACTAACTTTAAAAAAACTTTGCCTTGATATATCAGGTTCCTCTGTGATGGCAACAAACTATATTTTGGACACTTCTTTGGCAATAGAGATTACTATGATGCAGAGAATTATACACTTACTTAATCAAATGTATATCTCTTTTATTTTTTTTCTGCGTTTTTTCCCCAAATCCCCCCAGTACATAGTTGTATATTTTAGTTGTGGGTCCTTGTAGTTGTGGCATGTGGGACACCGCCTCAATGCAGCCTGATGAGCAGTGTCATGTCCACACCCAGGATCCAAACCAGTGAAACCTTGGGCCACTGAAGCGGAGTGCGCAAACTCAACCACTCGACCACTGGGCCGGCCACTCTCCTTTATTTTTTAAAGTATTAAAATTTGTGGAAGAAGTGGGAAATAACTAGGCCAATAAAAAGGTTATTTGTTACTCATGACCAGCAATCCTTAGCTGTGTAGTGTACTCAATTCCTTTTATTATTTACGTCATTTTGAAAAATCTCTCTCCAGTTCTAAAATAAGACTGTGATGTTCATTTTATAAAATAAAATAAATTTACCTGTATTTTTTCTTGAACAATACTTGAGGATTTTGTGCTGTTCCTTAAAATTTTTTCTCACTTAGGTAGTTATCATAAAAGCAAATGATATAATGAAAAGCAAAGATAATAATTAGTAAATATTGATATATGTTTATTAATTTATTCATACAATCAAGCAGTGGTTTTTGTCATTTTTCAAAATGTTGGTTTAGTCTGCTATTTTAAAATTCTAGTAAACTTTTGTTTTATTATTCAGAAATGAAAAAAATCTCTGATTTAAAGTATTACATAATAAAAGAATAAAGAGACTATTGATTCATTTTATTGCTTAATAAATTCATAAACTATTTCAATTACAAAGGAATGCTTTATAAGTAAAAAATCATATTTCATAAATTCTTTGTTTTTGTGTCATAGCAAATATATATCTTAAATCTACTATAATGTGATTTTTAAATATTTCTTCTCTAAGGCTAGTCATACATTATTTAGAACAAAATAGACATCAACATTTGTCTCCTACTCTCTATAACATAAAAATTCTACTTTTATGGAATGTTTTAGAAGGAGTTTACATTTTTCAACATAAACTTTCAATGTTACTACTGTTTTTGAGGAGACAAAGAGAGGGAAAAAATACATTTTGCTTAGTTACATAAATTCTCTCACTTAACCTAAAAGTAATTCTCTTCAATGTGTGCCATTATTCTCACTTGAATAAATGAATACTCTGAACTTCAGCAGATTTCGATAGCTCATTTAAATCATATCCCTGGAAAGATTAGGAGCCGGCCAGTCTTTACAAACTAGCATGTGTCTGATTTCAAAGTTCATGCTATTTGTACTGCAATGACATGCCTCCAAATTCCCTAGGTTGCCAACAAATTTACTAATATGCAGTTTCTTCCCAGACCAACATCTATTTACCCCTATAGAACATAGAAATTTAGGGTTTTACAATATAAATTTTTACATATTAGTTTTGGAGCCCTTGCAGGATACTTACCATATAATCAGTGATAAATTACTGTTGAAAATATTTAAGAACTTGTATATAAGAAAATTCCTTTGCTTTTCAAATCCTCCTATAATTTGAGTGTAGAGGGAAGTTTCTGCTTTGGAGATCATGCATAACCAGGAACTATCAAAGATCTTTCCACTCTGTGAAACAATCTATGTATTTCTTGTCTTATAGGAGGTAAGAGAAAACAACTCCCCACTCACTACCACTACCACCTTAAAGAAAGGAATCAACAGGTAGCAGAACTGGTCTGAATTGCAGGCAACAAGGAGGAACAGTGTCCTTGAGCTAGAGTACCAAAACACATATAGATCCTAGTGACAAGACATGTCCTTCTTCTTGACTTTATTCTAGAAATGGAAGAAGGGTTAAATATTGGAAAATCTTTAAATGTCATTTACTGCATTAATAAATTAAAGAAGAAAAACTATAAGATAGTCTCAATATTCAATGAGAACTTATTTGATGAAATTCAAAAATCATTCATGAATTTCAAAAAATACTTTAAGAGTAGAATACAGTAGTCCAATGGCAGGCAAACATTTCATGAATAATATAGATTAAAAATAAATCAATAATATGTTTTAAACAAATAAATAATAAGTAAAGTAAATAAATAAAAAGTGCTAAAAAATATAAACCATCTCTTTAAAGCTGTGGAAGCAACCAGGACCACAGTATATACAAGTCTGGAAAGAGAAGAAACTTCCATAGGTGATCTGAGAATTTGAAGCTCTCACTGGTAAGATCCACCAATTCTGGTTGCAGATTTTTGCCCAGGAATTTAGTCCAGGCAAAGACTGAGGGCTACTGCTTGAGGATGAAGAAATAAGCAGAACTTTTGACAATAACATAAAGCAGAATGATAAAAATTGGACATCAGATGGGTCTCCACATGGCTGGTTTCCATAGCTATGCTGGACAAGAGGCTTAAAAACTAAAGCAAACCCCTCAGAAAATTCAAGCAGGATCTCCCTCTTGTGCTTAGAAGACAAATACCTAGTCGAGAGAGGGTCTCAGGGATTACATGTGAGAGAAGAGCCTTTGAAAGAGTGGTGAATTGACACTGAAAAATCTTATTTTTCCCCCTTTGAAGGAGTTTGCCTATTCTGACACACATGCTGTCTGGCTGAGTACCACTCTTGGAGAATAGAAAGCCAGGAAAGATTTTAGCTACTGTCAAGGCTTGAAGTATCAAATTGGAGATTTGAGAATTCTCAAAAGCACAGAATGAAGACATTTGCTGTATTTTAAAGATGTGTCAATCTAAGCCAAAATGTGTAAAATGTTGTGGAAGGCAATACATTAGAAGAGACTTGGCTGTGTAAGAGGAAGAAGAGACAATACAGGCGGATCTACAAGTAACCAAACACCGGCATTAGTAGACAAAGACATTGAAATATTCGATTATTACAATCAAGGAAATAGAGAAAATGATGCAGAAAATCGATGAAAAGTTGGAGAATTATAACTTATAATTTGAATAAAAATTGGATTGGATGGAAATTCAAGGAACCAAAAGTGCAATATCTAAATTTAAAGTCCAGTAAGTATGTTGTTTAGTAGACATAACTATCATGCTTAACAGCAGATTGAACACAGACATTAGCATTAGTGAAATGAATGCTGGGTCATTAAAAATATCCAAACTGAATCACACATTCCCTTAAATGAAGGAAAACGCAAGAAATATGATGATCAACCCTCTATGTCTACTATAATCAGAACAATAAAACAAGGAAAATACAGCAAAATCATAAAATTTCTAAAAAAGGAAATAAAACTAGTATCATCTGTAGATTTTATCATTGGTAATAGAAAACACCAAAGAATTCACAAAAAAAATTATTTAAAATAATAGGAAAGTTTTAAAAGTCAATATAATAATAATACGCCATATACCAGCAAAAACATAAAAAGTGGGGCCGGCCCCGTGGCACAGCAGTTAAGTGAGTACATTCCACTTTGGCGGCCCGGACTTCACCAGTTCAGATCCCAGATGTGGACATGGCACTGGTTGGCAAGCCATGCTGTGGTAGGCGTCCCACATATAAAGTACAGGAAGATAGGCACAGATGTTAGCTCAGGGCTAATCTTCCTTCAAAAAAAAAAAAGAAAAAAGAAAAAAAAGATAAAAAGTACTTTAAAACTTTCTCTACTTATTTGCATGGTATACTTAGGGGTAAATCTTACAAAAAAATTGAAGTCTAATTATTAGTAATTTGTATAATTTCTCATAAAGGGTTTAAAGAAGTCCAAAGTCATCAGATTTGTATATTCATGAATAGGAAGAGTTAATTTTATAAGAATATCAGCTTTCCACAATTATTCTATTGATGTAATCCAATTCCAATCAAATTGGCCAAAAAATTTTCATGGGCCCTAAAAAGCTGATTGCACAATTTTTCAATGATGAGCAATGGGTCAAAATAGCCAATACTTTCCATCTGCGCTTCAGGTTTAAGAACATTGTAATAAATGTAAAGCTAGATTTTTTTAACATAAATCAAAAGCAGTATTTGAAATATTAATATTCTTAATTTCCAAGTAGTTTGGGGGCTAAATAGAGTATATTGGTAAGAACTATGAGGTTTTGAAGGTTTAAATTTTATATTTGAAATCAAAGTTTAACCTTGTCTTGAGTATAACATCTTCTAAATCTGATTGCATTACTGATGGAGGATCAAAATTGAGATACTTATAAATTATTGTGGTGGTAGATTGCTTGATTAAATTCTGTAACGTCATTGGCTTGGTGTTTCTATGTACTTTTGTAGCCATTTCATGAAGTCTATTGAGATTTTTCTCTTCCAATAACAATAGGTTACTTTTAATGCTACAGTTTTAGCTTGAGAAAATAATGTGGTTCATCTAGGTTCCAAATGTGTTAACATTTCATGTTTTGGATGCTTATATTTAAAGCCAGATCACTTTAATAGTTAACCAATTACAATTCATCTCTCAAATATTGTCTGCAGTCAGTGGTAAAGACAGAAAATAAATGAGGTCAAACTGAAAAACTTGGGAAATCTAATTGAGATCTTTTCCTTGAGCCAATACCAAATTAATGTTCTCTCAACCCTTTATAATTAAAATGTAATATTGTGTGGAGCAGTGCAATCAAAAAGCAGCAAAGCAGATGGTAGCAGAAGAGATAAAAATTAATCCTTAGCCACTTGTTGAGTCATGAGCTGTGGTTCCAATTATAAAGAAGCATTATTGTAAAGTATCCAATTCACTAATGGAAATACTCCAAGTTCCCCCAAAGTCAAGCAAGGATTGAAAGTATATGTTATATTACCTATAAAATTCAGTGCTATCATATTGAGTGTTCATAAGTTATATCTCATGTAGCCATAGAGCTACCATCAAAAGCTATCCAGAGAACACATCTGCTTTGTCCACTCTGTGTTTTAGAATTCTTGAGTGAATACCCACTGGATTACAGCAGGGTTTCCCCACCTTAGCTCTATTGACATTTTGAGTCAGATATTACCTTGTTGTCAGAGCTGTCCTGTGCATTGTGAGGCTATGTAGTGGCATCCCTTGTTTCCATCCAATAGATACTACTAACCACCCCACCTCAAGTTGCAATAGTAATCAATAATGTCTCCAGACATTGCCAAAGTTCCCCTGTAGGGCAACATTACCCCCAGTTGGAAACTGCTCACCTATAACATAAAGTTGAAGTTATTTAGCATACTGTCAATGCTTTTGGTAACTTTAACTCATTTATTGTCATTCCTTTCCCAGCTTTTTGCTTCTTGAACATTAATCCTTCTCTGTTTTTCTGCATACACCCTGTAATTTCCAACCTCTGTGTGCTCGCTTCTGCTCTCCTTTCCATCTAATCCCTCTCTGTGACCTCTTCTCATAGCAAAGCTGTAAGCATCTTTTAGAACTTGGTTCAAAAATAATCTCTCGAAGTCTTTCCTAATGTACCCAAGATGAGTTAAGTGCTTTGCTTTGGGGCTTCTTTACTGCCCTGGGTCTATCTCTGACTTTGTACTTACTACATTGTGGGCAACTCTGAGGCGAAAGAGGAGTAACCCAGGTCATTTAACCCAAACGTCTAGAACCATAGACAAATTCTGGATGTTATTCAAATAAAGAATTGTGGAAGTAAACCAGAAAGATGCTTTGCCAGCAATATAACTTTAGTGTTAAACTATTCTCTATCTATGTATCTATCTATAGCTATCTACCTATCTATTGGTCTATCTGCCAGCCTGCCTTCCTGTCTGTTTGTCTGACTGTCCATTCATCCATCTATCTATCCACCAATAATCTATCTATGTATCTATGTATCTTTGTATCTAACCGCCCATCTGTCTACTATCTATCTATACTTTGCTGAGTGTAATTGCCTCCAGTTACAGAGGGTGATGGTGATGCTCTACACTCATATACTGATGCACTCATGCACAGCATGCACACACTCATGCACACCCATCCCATGCATCAAGTCGTGGGCAGGGTTCTGGGCACCTGTGAAGATTTGCACTTATCCCCCAAGTATTCCTACGCTGTAGGGAATACAACGCTAAATAGCAAATGAAACACCATGACAAGTAAGGAAAGAGATCTCAGAAAGAGGAGAACACTTTCTTCCTGTTTGCTTGTTTGCGCAAGGGACTCCACATTTTAATTTTTTACTGGGCCCCACAAATTATGTAGGTGGACCTGCTTCCAAATGTTTGAAAGTTTCACTTCTGTTCAATTAGAAAAAATCAGAATATCACCACCATTTAAGAACTGACAATTTAAATCTTTTTTGTGCTACTACTAAAGAGCTTTTAAGTGTTTGAACTTTGAACCCAGACTTTGAAGGTTATATAATACATAAAGAAGTAGTAGAATCACAGTTTACCATCTTTTATGTTTAATATTGTTTTTAATTTGTAATAGATAGAATCTAAATTGAATGAACTAAAGTTGCATGCATCAATGTAAATGTTTCAACAAGAAAAGTCCTAGTTTGAGATGTTAAAGTCCCAGTTTGAGATGTTGTATTTAAATTTTTATAACTCAATCTGATTTACATGATTCTATAAAGCTCCCTATTTTGCTTGCCAGCATTGCAAAGGCTCAATTGATGAAAACACTAATTCTCATTAGTAAGTCACAAAATGTAACATAAAATGAGGAAATGTAATCTCGTAATTGCTGGAGAGCTGTTATGACTACACGAAAAATTCATGATTATATAAAAAAAAATTAGGCTAAGAAATAAATAAAAATGTCAAAAAAGTGCCTTTTTTCTTAACTATTTTAATAACATTTGATTATTTCACATTTTATTAGTTCTTATTAAGACATTTTCCTTTGTAAAATCTCACATTAGTTTTGTATTGCAAAGCCAATTTGCACACAAAATCAGGTAGCTGAATGGGACTAAAAATTATATCCTCAATTCAGCTATAATAAAGTTACAGCATGCAGTATTTGTCCTTCTGTGACTTGACTAGCTTATTTCACTTAACATGTCTTCCAGGTTCATCCACGTCGTCACATATGGCAGGATTTCTTTCTTTTTAAAGGCAGAATAATATTCCGTTATATATATATATATATAAAGCGCTTTCTCCATTCATCCATCAATGGACATTAGATTGTTTTCATGTCTTAGCTATTGGAGGGAGTTGCTGTTCAATGCGTATAAAGTTTCAGTTATGCAAGATGAATAAGCTCAGCTGTACAACACTGTGCATACAGTTAACAACACTGTATTGTGCACTTAAAATTCTGTTAAGAGGGTAGATCTCATGCTAAGCGTTCTTGCCATGATCAAGAAAATAAAAAACAATCGATCAATCAATAAAAATAGCAAAAGTTTGGTAGTTCTCTTTCCATAATCTTGCTTACCTCTGATAACATGTTTTGTTCTGAAATCTGCTTTGTCTGATACGAACATAACCACTCCAACTGCTCCTCTCCCCTCACGTCGACACCCTCCTCTTGTCAGCCTGGTGTAACTCTTTCTATACTGTTACTTTTAACCCAGTTGTGTTTTAATACATAAAATCTTCTTCTTGTGGGCAGCATATAGTTGGGGTTGTCTGTTATATTTTTAATACGAATATTGTGTGCATGTTTTAAATATTGCAACTTCTAGAAAGAAGTTTTGCATTATCTTTTAGTTTCTCTGAGTTATTTTATTTCTTCTCATTAAATGTCTTCTTTGTCAGTCCCCACTCAATAGGAGACTTTTGTTTGGATTGTTCAATGCAATTTCCTCTATCTCAAGGGTACCCTTGAAATTGGTTGAATTCTTCTTTGTGCAGTCATGGGTATGAGTCCTTGGCAAGCCTTGGAATCCTGGGATTCCTCTGGAAGTGATAGACCAGCAATCAGGGAAATCAAAACTTTCTTGTTCTTCTTTATAGAAAGAAGCTGGATGACACTTACTCATTTGCTGGGGTTGGAGAAGGAACTCTATATCTTTTTTCTTTTTTTTTTTTTTAAAGATTATATATATATTTTTTCCTTTTTCTCCCCAAAGCCCCCCGGTACATAGTTGTATATTCTTCGTTGTGGGTCCTTCTAGTTGTGGCATGTGGGACGCTGCCTCAGCATGGTTTGATGAGCAGTGCCATGTCCACGCCCAGGATTCGAACCAACGGAAACACTGGGCTGCCTGCAGCGGAGCGCGCGAACTTAACCACTTGGGCAAGGGGCCAGCCCCTCTATTTCTTACCAGCATCTTCAAGGTCAAGCAGGAGAAAATATACACTTTCTCACTAGTCAAACAAGAGATTCAGCCCCAAAATCTCCACAAGACTCTAGAGGCCCTGATAGAGTAATCTACCTTTGTCTATAAAAGAAAATTCTCAAAAAAATTAACAAATTTAACCCAGGACCTAGTAAATTAATTATAGCATGGCAATTAGTTTGTTCTAAGAACGTGAGAATGTTCAGATTAAATTATCTATCAACACACATCAATACGTTACTAAGTAAAGGGCCAAATTGCTTATGATTATATCAATAGGTGACAAAAAATATTTGCGCTAATGATTTACAAAATTCTAATTAATTATAAAAAGCTCAACATAAGATAGGGCATACTGCCAAAGGTGTTGGATGAACAAGGAAGGGTAAAGCTATAAATTATCTGTGTATGAAGGTCAACTGTATGGAGATTTTTCTAAGAAGGTACCTGGCAGTCTTATGTGAAATAGTCCAGAGGCCCTAGGGAGGTGACCCCATAGATAGCTTGGAAATTTTAGTTTACGACCAGAGAAGGGAAAAGTCCTGCTCCCTAGCAGCCTGTTGCTGAGCAACATGATTTTCCTGGGTCGCTTAGTAACAATCTGTTCTTATAGCAATTTGTTCTCCAAAGGATATTTTAATATTAAATATCTGCATTTAGGTAAAATCTTATAAAATTTTATTTTAACACTAAAACTCTTAAAAATTTAAATAACTTGTGCCTTTCAAAGTACAATCTAAATAAGACTCTAGGCAAAATCACAAGGGCCTGTATTCAGCTGTATTTCTCCTTTTAGTTTCATTGTCTAGTATGGCGTAAAGTTATTTTTAACATTATAATTGCATGTTTTGTATTCTATAATAGCCCCTAAGAGGATATAAACTATTTATTCTCTGTTTTGAGGTAAATATTACTCTGCATGTAAACAGAATATCAATTCTGTCTGGGAAAAAAATCTTAATTCTAAGATACTTTAAAAGTAAAAAAAAAAAAGGAAATTTCTGATGATGTTTTAAAATATGTTTATAATTTTATAGAGAAGACTTTTTCTCTCCGTTTTTTCTCCTCTGACAACATTCAAATTCTTATTTTAAAAAATATTTTACCAAACGTTCTTCTTTTGGAATGTGGCATAACAATAACGTCTGTTTCTAGAATCAAATAATATTATGGGGGAAAGCAGCCATATTTCAAATCTAGATAATCTGTTATGGAGGGCCCTTCAGGTTTGTGTTTCTCATCTTACAAGCATGGTTTCGCAAAATGGGATGAAAAAAACAGGTTGCAAAACGATTCATTTGCCCCAAATTTTATTAAAAACATGTAGGTCAATTATCTCATGTTCCTGATCCATCAAACTACAATATAGGGATTGCAGAAAATTACACCTACCCTCTTAGATGCTTTCTTCAAAATACTGATGGTTTTTATTTAATTTCTCAGACTGAATTTTGTCTAGTAGGTTTACTTTTAGGAGGTATACAACAGTATCTTTAGAGAGAAGCTTATTCAATTATAGTTGCATGTAAACTTTCAAATTATTTATATCAGCTTTCATGAGGACACAAGATAACCCTTGTGTCAATTTCCAGTGATGGAGAAAAGCATCATAGAATTCATGTAACGACACAATTAAGGAAATGTCAGTATATAATAATCCCAGCCCATTCAACCTCCCACAGTGGAGCATTTTCTTTAAAGTGAGATTGAAAATAAAAGAGGTTAATATCTGTGACAGCATTAATTTAAATGGTCCTGATACTTTATATTTTGCATTTATAAAAATGAGATCATACAGTGTGTGAACTTTTGTGTCCAGCTCCTTCACTTAATGTCATCAAGATTCATTTATATTATAGCACATATCACTACTTCATTTTTTATGGATGAATAGCATTCCATTGTATGGCTATACAATATTTTGCTTATCCATTCATCAGTTGATGGACATTTTGATTGTTTCCAGATTTTGGATACTATGGAAAATGCTCCAAAGAACATTTGCAGACAAGGTTTTGGGCATGTTTTCATTTCTCTTGGATATGTATGTAGTAATGAAATTGCTTCATTATATGGTAACTCTTTGCATAACATTTGAGGAACTGCCAAACCATTTTCCAACATGGCTGGACCATTTTACAATGCCACTAGCAACGTATGAGGGCTTCATTCCTCTTCAAACTTGCCAATATTTGGTGTTATCCACCCCTTTGATACTAGCCATCCTAGTGGATGCGTTGTTTGGATTTGCATTTTCCCAGTGGCAAATGATGTTGAGCATGTTTATATGTGATTATTGGCCATTTGGATATCTTGTTTTGAAGAAATGTCTATTGGAATCCTTTGGTTGTCTATTAATTGGATTACAATATTTGTTTTTGAGCATTGTAAGTGTTCTTTATATATTCTGGATACCAAAATATAGATATAAGATTTTTTGTCTTCCATTCTGTGGGTTGTTATTTTACTGTGGCTTCTTTCAAGATTTTCTTTCTGTCTTTGATTTTCTGCAGTTTGAATATGATATGCCTAGGTGCAGATTTTTTGGTATTTGTCTTCCTTGGTATTCTCTGAGACCTGTGGTTTGATGCCAATAATGAATTTTGGAAAATTCTCCAACATTGCTTCAAATATTTATTCTATTTCTTTTTCTCTTTCTTCTCCTTTTGGTATTCCCATTACATATATATTAACCTTTTGTATTGTCCCTCGGTTCTCGGATATTGTGTTCCATTCTTTCTTTGCTCTTCAGTTTAGGATTATTGATGTATCTTTAAGTTCAATGATTCTTTTCTCAGCTGTGTCCAGTCTACTGATGAGCCCACTCGAGGCATTCTTTATTTCTATGGTAGTGTTTTGATTTCTACCATTTCCTTTCGATTCTTTCTTAGAGTTCTCAACTCTCTGCTTACATAACCCATGTTTTCTTCTGTGCTGTCCACTTTTTCCATTACATCCCTTACCATATTAATCATAGTTAATTTAAATTCCTTGTCTGATAATTCTAAACTCTCTACCATATCTCAGTTTGGTTCTGTGGCTTGTTTTGTCTCTTAAAGCTGTTTGTAGCCTTTTAGAATGGCCTCTAATTTTTTTTTGAAAGCCTGATATGATATATAGGGTAAGAGAAATTGAGGTAAATAGGCCGTTACTGTAAAGTTTTATGTTTATCTGGTTAGGAGTTATGCTGCAAGTACTGTTTGCTATAGCTGTAGGTGTCAGAGGCTAAAATTTCCTCCATTGTTCTTGTTTTTGTATCCCTTCTTGGCTTTAGGTTTCGCTAGAGACTCCTTCTTAAATATGATTTGAGCTTCACCAAATTATGAAATTTAATTAAAATTGATTAAAAATAAAAAAACTTTTCTGTGGTATTTTTAAAATTGATTACACTAAATATGTAAAGATATTGACAAAATGGAAATTGGCATTAATTAATTAATTGAAATTAATTTAGAATAAAATATTAAATTCAAAATATAGAATATAAGGGCCAGCCCCATGGCCAAGTGGTTAAGTTAGCACGCTCTGCTTTGGTGGCCCAGGGTTTCGCCAGTTCAAATTCTGGGCACTGACACAGCACTGCTCATCAAGCCATGCTGAGGCTGCATCCCACATGCCACAACTAGAATGACCCATAACTAAAAATGATACACAACTATTTACTGGTGGGCTTTGGGAGAAAAAGGAAAAAGAAATCTTAAAAAAAATATAGAAAATAAAGTAGTATTTAATCAAACCTTTCTAAAATCTAAATTTAATAGTGCACTAGATACCATAATTAGACAAAACAATTCTGTATATTTTTTAAAGCTGTAGAAACAACACACTTCTCTTTTGAAAGTATAAGTTTGTGGTCCTGATGATAACATATATTTTCCCATATATGTCATGAACAGTAATCAATACTGAACATTATTTACAAAACAATTAAATATTTCTGTGAGATTTTAAAGTTAGTGTATGTGCTAAATCAATTGGATTGGTCATTTGATAAAACAATCTTTTGATGTATTAATTTCCAGCAAATTGGTGTCTGGCAAATGGACTTTTAAAAATCTTGGCCAGACCAGAACATAAAGGAAGGTTGGAAGGATCTCATAGCCAATTTTTGTGTGGACAGCAGGTGACTGTTTCTGAAAAAGTGTTGAAAGCATTTCTATTTTGGGATGAATTTACTTTTCTTTTGCTTTATCTGGATATAAAATCCTGAGATACATGAGCATGACTACATATACATGTATTGTACTGTATTTGTATAGTTAAGCAAAAGAGTAAGAGAGAAAGGTAATGAGAAAGAAAGTGAAAGGAAAGAGGAAGGGAAAAAAGGAGAAGGGGTGAATAATAATAGAAAAAACATGAGTTCTAAACAAAGATAAATCAGATAGGGGATTCGTATTTTCTGTTTAGTCTCTATTTTTGGAAACAGGCTACCTATCTTTTGATCAACACATAGCAACTTTAGTAGTACCTTGCAAAAGAATAACGCTCTCATTCTATTCGTTCCCCTTACTCCCATGAGAAGGGTAATTAGTTTATAAGGTGGTGTCAAAGAACTTAAACATTAAGATTTTTATTCTGAAGCTAATAAAAACATGCACACGCATACATACACAGATAGAAGAGATAAACATAAAAATGTATTGTATATAAACATCAGTATTAATAAAGATTTTTAGTAAAACAAAAAGAGATGAAAATATAAAATCAAAGAAGTTGTCTATTGGTGTGTTAAAAAAATCTTAGTGGCTTTAGACAATGAACATTAAATTACTCACAATTCTGAGGAACAGAAATTTAGGAAAGGATCAGCAGGGATGGCTCATCTCTGTTCTCCATAGTGTTGCCTAGGAAGCTTGGTAGAGGCCAGAGGATCAGCTCAAATGGTTGGTGCAGTTTCTGGGATGAGTAGCCTTTCTTTTGGTCATTTTATGTATCTGGATCATTGGCTGTTCTCCACATGGTCTCCCTCTCTACATGGAGTCATATCTTCCAAGGCTTTTCTCTTCAGAGATATAGCCCAGACTTCTTTAGGTAGTGACAGGTTTCCCAGAAGACAAACAATGGAAACTTCTTAAGGTCTAGGTCTGGAATTCACAAAGTGTCACTTTCACTACACTGTAATGGGTAAAACAAATCACAGGGCCAGCTCATACACAGTGGCAGGGGAAACAGATGCCACGTCTTGATGAAAGGAGTAGTAAACATCATTACAAAAGGGCATACTCAATGGAAGGAGTCGCAGCCTCCACCTCTGGAACAATTGACCACAAGAACCAAATAGCAATGAAAACTTCTAGCATCAAATTTGAGCCCAGTAGATAACATTCCCAACTAAAAGGAAGCAGGATTTTCAGAAAAATGGCCAATCCTAGATATAGGCAGAAAATGCACAAAATAAATTTGGAATATCTTAACGTCAGAAAGCAAGCAAACAATGAATATAAAGAGAAAGACAATCAAGTAGTATATACCTCTTTATGAGATGCTTTAGAAAATACATAGGCAACATACAAAATATTCTTTCAAAAATTAATTTTGAATCTGTTAAAACTTCTAATTATAATCATTAGCTTACATGAAATTCAGGAGTCAAAGGAATATGTTAAATAATAGCATGCTTAATATCAGGCTAATTTGTGTTATAAGCTAAGCTTCACCTTTTATTAGCTCTATAACTTTAAGAAAATTATTTTACAGGAACTGTAATCTCTCATAAGTACAATGGAAGTAAGAAGAGATTATTTTATGAACATGTATTAATGCATATGAAAAAATAAAAATTGTATAAAACAGTGTGACTGGTATAGCAGTACTGCTCAATAAAAATGCATCCCATTATTCCCTCTTCCTCCTCCTCAATACCTATTACTCTTGATAGACAATTCCAGTGGGAGTTGGCTGTGGTTCCTAGCACAAATTAATCCCCAAGATTATTCTTCATTAATAGAATGATCAGCTATCCAGTAAGAAGATACCTTTCAAAAATAAATCCTTTTTTAAAATGACATGGATGACAATAATGGTCTCAACAAAATTCAAAAATTTCTCAGGAAACAGGAAAAAAATATTGCCACAAGCTTCTACTGTCCTGGTGAACAACCTCTCTACTTCTCTGCTTCTATACTCTGCTTTCTTTCCTGGTACTCCAGATGGATTCTCCATGCTGTTTGGCAAAGACGAACACTTCCGCTTGTGTACCTAATCCCATCCCACGACATTGCTTCCACAATTCTCTCTACTCTTCTCCTCGGAGTCATTTTGTGTTTTCTCTTTTTTCTACTGGACTTTTTATCAGTAGACAAATATCCTGATATTTATTCTATCTTAAAGATGAAGATCTCTTGACCCTACTTCTATCTGCCTATATTGCCCATTTAACTTTTTCCCTTTATATCAAAACTCCTGAAGACTTGTTTAAAGTCAGTGTGTCCATCTTAGTTTCCCTTGCAGTTTCATCTTACTCTGCTCAACTTTTTAATAATTAAAACTCTGGGGCATTGACCTTGACCATGTTTTCTACAGTCTCTTCTTTGATTATTTCAAATCATCTGATAGCTTTAAACACTATCTGAATGAAAACCATTCTGTATGTGCATCTCCACAAAGACTTCTGCCCTGAGCCCCAGACCTGTATGTCCAGTTACCAGCTGGATATCTAATCAGTATATCAAAATTATAATACAAAAACCTGAACTTCTGATTCCCCTGCCTTCAAATATGCTGTTTCCCCTATTTTTCACATTTCAGTAAATGGAAACGCCATTCTTCTCTTTGTCCAGATCAAAGTCTGAAATTATTGATTCTCTTATTTCTCTTGTGCTAACATTTAATCGATCACAAATCCTGTTTATCTACCTTCAATATATAACTTAAAATCAAAACAATTCTTGGCCTCTCTATGGTAGATGGCGTTTTAATATCCCTCCCAGATTTCCTTTATGGGGTCAGCACTAAACACCCAACTTCTGTTAGTGTTGACCTCAGCTGACAAAGAAAAGCCATATTATTGAGTAGGTTAGATCTCTTCTACTTCCTACGTGGCCAAATGCAATACTTACGGATGGAGGCATCCAACAACTCTGTAACATGGTTTACAGACCTTTCCCTCTATCAGGCCAATGCTGGAGCTTACCAGCTACCAAATTTTTGCTTAGTTTTCCCCACTTCTCTATCATACTTCATTCCACATCTTACAGGGATTTTTGGTTTTTTTCTTTCCTGAAAACATTCCTTCAGTAAATCAGGCCCACCAAATCTCTACCTCTATCTAGATTATCGGAATATCTTTCTTACTTGTGTCCTTGCTTCTACTCTTGCCCTTCTAGTCTATTGTAAATACAGTATTCAGAATATTCTGTTAAAATAAATAAAGACAGATAATTTTATTCTTCTACTCAAAATCTTCCAGTGGCTTCCTACATTACTCAGGACAAATGCCTAAGTAAATAATCTGGCCAAGAATTATAATGTTGTCTGACATCTGCCTCCTCCTTACCTTGCTCACTTCATTGCGTGGTGTACTCTCCATGGCTCACTACACTCCACTCATTCTGGCCTCTTTGAGGTTCCTTGAAACAATAGCCATACTCTCAAACTCAGGGCCTTTGAACTTGCAGCACCCTCTGCCAGGAATGCACTTCTCTAAAATATTTGCTCCCACATTTCTTCCTGATGTTTAGTCATATATCAATATTCCATTGTAATCTTACATGACCACTGTAATTAAAACTGCAAATCCAACTTTACTTCATGACATTATGTATACCCTTTCCTTAGTTTTTTTTTTCCCAAAGCTCGTATCACTTTTTAACTTTATAAATATATATATATATTTAATTTTGTTACTATCCATTCACTAAAATGAAAGATTCACAAAGACTAAGTTTTGTCTGTTTTGTTCACTATCATCATTAGCTAATAAGCTCTCAATAAGTATTTGTTAGTATAAGAGGCTAGCTTACAGAGTTGAGCATCAGAATCATATAATTTTGGGGCCAGCCCAGTGGTGCAGCGGTTAAGTTCCTATGCTCCACTTCAGCGGCCCGGGGTCCTACTGTTTGGATCCCAAGTGTGGACATGGCACCACTTGGCAAGCCATGGTATGACAGGCATCCCACATATAAAGCAGAGGAAGATGGGCACAGATGTTAGCTCAGGGCCAGTCTTCCTCAGCAAAAAGAGGAGGATTGGCCGCCGATGTTAGCTCAGGGCTAATCTTCCTTGGAAAAAAAATACTAAAAAAAAAAAGAATCTTATAATTTTGCTACAACTCTATATGACCCCACAGTACATGTTGCTCTTAGCATCCGTCTTTCACTACTTACATGTCAAAATTTAGATTTATGTATTTAAGAAAAAATTTAAAACCATTCTCACATTTTCCCATGAAGTCATAAAATATGTCCAAATGCATTTTTTTTGCATCTCACAATTATTCAAGCTATAAATGAAAATTAAAATTAAACTTTGATAGTGTCATCAAAGAGCTGTAGCTGATACAAAACCTGCATGTATTATACAACAATAAAGGGAAAGGAAAGTAAATCTGCCTCCTTCAGCTTCTATTTTTAACTTCTTTAACACTGTGATATTTACAAACCTTGACTTTTTCAATATAATTATCTAAAAGAAGTCAAATGTATCATGTGATAGCTATAAAACATATGGGAGAGGATGTCTAAATCTTGAAACATAAGTTCATGAAATGCTAGTTAATCCAAGAGATTGATTATTGCTTTAGTATTTCAAAAACATTTTAGTAAGTATTCATAAATTTTCTATTTTATATATGTATATTTGAATGTACAAGTATCTGAAGACCTTTAAGGTGTTTTAGTGTATACATAATCACATATAAATATCCTAAAGAGAAATTGTAAATTGTTGTTGAATTATTATTAAACATCTCCCTCAGACAGAAATAAGGTATTTGCTATAATCAGAAAAGGGCAGTTATTTACACATATTAATCTAGTTATTTGGTGTTGACTAATTGTTTCCATGTCAACCACACTCAGTAAGAGGATTAGTCACCATATGGTTGATAGAACCGTCTGTTTATTCCAAGGACTAGCTTATTGATGCAAATGGAAACTTGTTTTGTTAAAGGTTAAAATGACAAGAATATATATATTATATAATGTGTCAATGGAATTACTCAAAATATAATTTCCTAACACTTCATATTTAAATTCTCTTGGTTGTTATTGAAGAATATCATTTTCCTCTAGTAACAAACACCAAAACATATTGAAGAGACAAATAAAAGAAGAAAACAACAAAAAAATAGTTTAACGGTTTAGGGAATTTCATCAGAAATTACTTTACCATGAAATTCACTGGACATTTTAAAGTACTCACACCATTAGGTAAATTGTAATACTACAGGTAGCTACATATAATATTGTGCAAGTTTGAGAATTTTCAAACATTTACAGGAAAAAAAGCCATCCTATGTTTCAGTGGTAAAACATTAAATTCATCCTAAATCTCTTTCCTTTAATCCATTGAGACTTGAAGTTGCTTGTATGAGCATGATATTTCGTTTCTTCCAGAAATTCTTGCTAAGGAAGATGAGTTTATAAATAATAAGTATCCATTATGATTATTTATAAAATTCTTTAAATCTAATTTATTGGATCAAATAGTTGCTTATCTGGGTAAATACCTCCTGTCTCAGGAAAATAATTCCTTACTGAGGCATCCAGCTCACTATCAAACAAGTTTTTAATTATCAAGACTTAATTTAAGACCTTCACTTTTCTGTGGTCTCCAATCCTATACATCATATCACAAAATTTGCCCAATCCCAATCAGATATCCACATTAGAAGGCCCACCATAAATCTTTGGAGCATAGCTCCCCTCAAGCCTCTAAATATTGACACATGACGTCTCCTTCTGAGACATTATTAAATCTCTGTCAAGATAGTGTTCTCTCTTTTGAAGTGGGCTTCATAAACTTAAATTTATTTGATCAATGAGTATCCTTTTGGGAAGTTTGCTGTCACCAAACCAAGAAGCCTCAAGTATACCCAGTTGAAAGCCCGTCTCTCCTGAGGCTCAAAAACGTTTACTTAAAAGCAGCATGCTCCTGAGACCAATTTAGCCTTCATCTTTGGGATCTTTCCAACTGCAAATATGAGCTAAATATCACAATAGTTTGTGCTACAATTTTTTTTCTCACACTCCCAAATTTTGAACTGATTTTGATTTCTAGGAATATTAATAATTTTTGAAAAACCATTTTTAGTATTTCTTCAATTACCTGAGCTCAGTTGGAAATCTTTATCCCTGGTGTAAATGTACCTTTTTACTAATAATACTATTCTTTGTGTCTTTGATTGTCCTCATCCATTTTGTTTGAGAATCTTTAAGGAAATATTCATAGGGAAGAGAACTCGCATAAAGTGATAAGGTCAAAAGGTCCCATCAGAATGGACACCTTATAGGATAAACTTTGCCTTGGCTCACCTATCAAAACCATATGAGCATTTTCTTGAACCTGTCTTACAATATCTGTAAAACTATGGCACTAGGAAAACCTCTTCTTCAAAATTTTCCTCTGCTAAGAATAACAGATTTATCGGTGCTACCAGAGGAAATGATCCATCACAAGTTTGGGGCCCTCCAAATCACGAGATACACAGTGGTATATGTGATCAACTGTTGCTGAATTCTCATGGGTTTCACTTATTTTAAGTATAGCTACTCTTGGATAGATTCCTATGATCCTATCTTAACCCATACTTCTTCCCATCTTATCGACCCACTTCTCTTCCCTTCTGGTCATTTAGAGATCAGTGCAAATGCATTATGGTCCATGTTAAGCGCTTGTCTTTTTCAGAGTGGAGAAATACTGTCAAAGACTTTTTAATGGTTAGACAAGTTATATAGACATTCATAGATTATTTAGAATAGTTATGTTAATAATCTAAGGCTTTATAATATTTATCAATTCATTCATATGAAAGTTGGACCCTCAGATTAAAAAACCTGGAACAGGAAAGTCATAATGGGAAAACCCTGATAATCACCTTAGAGGCCATGAATTTCAGAAACAAGATCTTTGGAGGTCATCCTCCATTCCTTCCTGTGTAACAGATGGGACTCTAATTCAGTTTTTAAAGTAGTGAAAGGATGAATCCACTGGACAGTTCAAGGATAAACTGTTTAACATCTTTATATAGTTTTGAATTAAGTCCTTAAGAAAATGTGACCCAAGCTATCTCTTGATTTTTTTAAATAGACTAAAACAGGAATTAATAAGATTTAGCTTGCAAACTGAAACTAATAAGAAATTACCCCATCGTCAAGTCTCCAAATCCTTGTTGAGCATTTTGAGAGAGCCTTAGAACAAAAGCAGAATAATACCCAGAATAAACTGAGGATGCAGATGAAATAATTAGATTCTCCCACTCAAGTTATCAAACATCAGATGTGGGATCCATTTGAGAAAGATACCTGTAGATATAATAAGCAAAAAGTATTGGTAAAACAGTTATCTTGCTAAAGCTTAAGAATCTGAAGGAAAAGAATATAGTAGATGATCAATAAATATGCTGTAAGGGAGAATCAAGTACACAATCTTCCATTTTACCCTAGATTGGTTCTAGAGGAACAGAATTTTAAGAGTGAGTTTTCTGAATTGGTTCTAGGTTTTCTGGAATTGACTCTCTAATATGATTAGATTTAAAGAAAAGACTGTTTCCAATGGTAAAAAGTGCACAATACATGATTTGCCATTAGAGATACACAAAATTATCTCCATTGGATACTCCTAATCAAGCTCTTTTAAGAAGCAAGGAGCTGAGTGACTGTGTATGTGATATTTTTAAACATTTTTTGAATACTAAGGAATATTATGAGGTTAGCTTCTTGCTCCTAATGTTTCTCAACAAAATGGTGGGAAAAAAGGATGAGCTCAGGGATTAAAATTCCTAGTTCAATCACTGCAAAAATGACCTGAAAGCTTCTATGTGTGTACTTGTAAGTGAACATAAGTAAGGCCATCTTGTAAGTGAACATAAGTGAGGCCATCTTCTTACACTGAATAATCCTTTTATTAGTTGAAATCTTTCTAGCATATGATCCTTATAAATTGCTGCATGCTTTCATGATTTTCTGGCCCTGATCCTGTACACATACCCCTGCTGAGGTACTCTGATAGCTTTGTTCTTAAGAATTTTAATGAATTTTCCCAGGGAATAAGAAGGCCTCCAGAAAGAAAGAACACCTGTAGAATATTCATCATCATCATCGACAGAAGAACAATAAGAGATCCTGGAGTCCCTTGAGTACATTTCCAAACCCCCTCCTTACTGCCCATTTTTCCTATGTAACTGCCTCAAGATTCTGTAATCCCTGAAGATGGGATTCTTGAGACATTAGTCACTGTCTTCTGATTTGCCAGCTAATCTAATTTAATTAAACTTCCTTTCTCATCTCTAATTCTTGTAATTAATTGGCTTAGATTGCAACAAGCAAAGCAGCCCATAGTGGTATCACACTGATGGAGGTTATCTTCTATAGCCTCTGGGCTGAGTTTGCTGAAAATCAAATGCAGAACCTCATCTTCTGATTGTCTGAATTACAATGCAAGTAGAACTCCCAACCTCACAGGGTATCTATTATTAAAGAATAAGATATTTTAAGTTGGGATGGGGATGTATGTGGGAAGACCTGATGAAGCTGGGGACATTGAACCCCTAAATTCTGATGAGTCTTCTTTGCTAGTGGAAGAGGCCTTACCATCACCAGCACGTAGTAGCCTCCCCACCCAAGTCTGCATTGCCTGAGGAGATGGTAATACTCTCCCCTGAGGCAGTTGCAATTCTAGACAATGCTGATTCTTCTCAGGACCCACCCCTACCACCCTTCTTTGCTTCTAAACCTATAACTAAAGTCTTTGCAGGTCCCTAAAGGCAGAGTACAAAGTGTGACCCATGATGAGTGAACTACAATCCAAAAGAACTTCTTGTGTTTTCTAATATATATAGACAGAAACCCAGGGAAGATGTGTGGGAACAGATATTGATGATGGGATAATGATGGAAGAAACATAGAATTGGATGAGGCTGAATTTTTGATATGGACTCACTAAACAGAGATTCTGCACTTAATGTTGCAGCTTGGCAAATTAGGAAGAGCTCTAATAGTTTTTTGGTTGGTTGGCTGAAACATGGACTAAAAGTTGGTCCACAGTGAGTAAATTAGAAATAACAGACCTGTCTTTGTTTAACATAGAGGAAAGGATTAAAAGGCTTAGGGAGATTAAAATGTTAAAGTGGATTTCTCATTTAAGACCTACTTGCCCACAAGGGAGGGCCCAAAAGACATACCTTTCACCACAACTGTGAGAAATAAATTGTGAGGGGAGTCCCAGAGTCTTTGAAGAGCTCTGTGATCAACCTTCTCGATAACCCTATTCCCTTACAGTGGTGATGCAGTTATGGAACTGGGAAACCTAAATGCAATGGGAGTAATTAGATCCCAATGGCAGGGGCCAAGTGACCACTCTCACCTGCCAAAGGCCAGCTGGATGTGGTTACTGTAACGGACAGCAGAGTTAAGGCAGCAGTCAGAATAGTCTGACACTCCATACCCTAGGGTGTTGGCTGGGTAATTGTGGTGTTCCCACAAGTGAAATAGATAGGAAGGCTAACAAATTCTTACTTGATTTGTATAAGCTGAAAAATTTGAGGTCAAAAGAACAAAAAAGTCTATCCTGAATCAAAAACAGAGAACTATGACCCCTGAATTAATTCCCACACTTGAGCCAGTTTATGGACCCAGCTCTCTGAATGAAGGGGAGGCTGTGTCCTTTTGAAGAAGGACCCCAGTACACTGCCAAAAATTTATACTGCTAATCTTTCTCCCAAGCTTCACCAAAGGGACTTACAACCTTTTACCAGGGTAACTGTGCATTAGGGAAAAGGGAATAATAAGATCTTTCTGGAACCACTGGACAATGACTTTGAACTGATGTTAACCCCAGAAGACGGAAAACATTACTATGGTTCACCAGTCAGAACAGGGGCTTATAGAGGTCAGATGATCAATGGAGTTTCAGCTCAGGTTCATCTCACAGTGCACAAAGTGGGTCCTGAACCCATCCTGTGGTTATTATCCCCATTTCTTGAATGCATAATTGGAATAGATATACTCAGAAGCTGGCAGAATCCCTACATTGCTTCCCTAACCTGTGGTGTGAGGGCTATTATGGTGGGAAAGACTGAATGGAAGCCACAAGTGGACCTTTAGAAGTATTTAGCCTAGCTTTTTCCTCCTAACTGCTAAAGAAGTTTTGAGCCATATAAAGTTTATAGACAACTGTGCTATTCATTCTTAATCTCATGGTTGATTTCCCTTTTTCTTGTCTTCTTTACTTTGTCTTTCTCTTATTCTTTTTCTCTTTCTTTGTTCCTTTCCCTTCTGTACTTTCTCTTTTTTGCCCCCCGTAATTTTTGGTTTATATGTTTGTGCTGTATTTAGCGCATAAATGTTAGACAATTCAAAAGACAAATTATCAGATGACATTTATCAACTAAAATTCATTTATATCGTACTGGTTGTCAAAGTTCTACTTTTGTTCTTGCTTGATCAGGGCTGGGCCATCTTTGTAAGCCACATTAAATCATTTCTGGAAGAAGATCGGATTTAAGCAAACAGATGAATAAATAAATAACAGTATAAGGTATGATTTATACTTAAATCTATTTGATTACCTTTTTCTCTATTATAGACGAATTTTACTTCAAAATTATGTAGTATCGAAAGAAAAATATCAAAAAGGAAAAATTTTAAAAAGATAAATCTATTTGGGCTCCAAAAATAAAATAGAAGTACAAAGCTGTTGATAACTAAAGCCATTGAACTCTATGTCTGGATGCAAGTGGAGAGAACCACACTATACTTTGATTACAACAGAATAAGGAAATTTTCCCTGTAAGAAGAGGACTACTTGCTTGAACAGAAGGAATGGCGTACTCCTCTTGCTCCTGATATTCGGCTAAAAAATTCTATTGTTTATTGCCCCTTGGGGATACAACTTAAAGTTAATTTATCTGAGAGGAGATTTGAGTACAATTATATATGTAGTGGGAAATAATTATCCCTATATGTTTATGGTTATAATCCCCAAACCAATAATTACCACAGATTCTGCTGGCTTGGTGATAGGACCCAAGATATTTCCACTATCACTCTAGGGCAAGACATATGAGTTCATCACAGAAGCTTTGATTCTGGACTGAGGACCTCAGAGAGCTGAGTGGGGACAACCATAAAACCAGAGATAAACCATCCCACTAAAAATGATGCTGCAAACCAAAATTCTAAATTAAATATGTAAGAAAAAAATCTAACCTTACAAAGGAAGCCATCAAAATAAACTACTAAGTAATGAGTTCATGCTTTTAAGAATATCATAATTTAAAATACTTTACGTGAAAATTTATTGGAACGATCCTCAAAAGAAAATGAAGAATTGATGTCCAGAAGTAACAAGAAATAATGGAACAAAATTATACAGAAATGAAAGAAAACCTGAGGGCATAAAAATAGAAATTTTAGAATAAAGAGCATAGTCATTGAATTAATAATATAGTTAATCAAGGATGCTGGACATAAGATCAATCTTTAATAAAAACAATTCTGATCTACACAGAAAATAACCAATCTGCAAATATAATAAAAAGCAAAAATTCTATTCTCAATAATACAAAGATTGTAAGCAACATGGAAAGAAATTGTACAAATACTGTGCAAACCTTCTGGGAATAAAATTATAAACCGTATTAAAATAAATAAAAGGACACTAATAAATTAAGACATAAAATCACAATGTACTCAAAAATTTAACTTCATAAAAATATCAATTCTTCATGGATTAATTGGTAAATTAAAAGAAAATCCATTAAAAATTGAAATAGTTGGTTGGTTGGTTGGTAGAGGTTGTCTAGCTGATACTACAATTCATAATAAAGATTAAAAGGGGCTTCTGTTTCCACCTAAGATGGACTAACAGAGATTTGATTTACCCTTCTGTCTGAAACAGAAAAAAATAGCCAAAACATGTTAAGCAACAGCTTTCATGACACTGGACCAAAGTCAACAAAGGACAGTGATTGTGAGAGATGAGAAGCACAGAAGGTTGCCCCTATGATTGCTCAACCTCCCTACCTTGAGAGACTTTCCACCACGGCACATGCCTAATAAACTTTCTGATTTGAAGAGAGTGAGCTGAGAGTTCACAGAGACTAAGATGGCAACAGTGGTTCACAGATCAGAGTAATGAAGTGGAGATAGATGTCTAGAAATCTGCAGAGGTTGTCTCTCAAATATTCAGGTGAATATTGATAAGTGTGTATGTGTGAGAAAAGTACACGAGGCTGGGAAAAGAACTCTAGGGAAGGATTTGTGGTAACAGTGCCAGTGCCCTGGACTCACAGCACCTCTTGCCATCAGCCAGTGTGTAAAATCTCATGATTCACAGTGCATTGGGGTGAGTACATAGAAGGGTATTGTCTGAGTAGTGAGAAATAATTATTCCTAGATGAGTACCGCTCTGGTCCCACCTAACAGATCTTATACATATCAGGTCAATTATCCCTCCCTGAAGATTCCCTGAGGAATCAAGTGTAGCTTCATTTGGAAAGATATCCATAGCCGAGGGTTACGCGATCTACTGTTAGTATTTCCTCAAGATTAAACATCTTTTAAATCATAAGGTGCAAGTGACCATGTTTTCAGGATAGAAGTGTTTTAATGACTGACTTCAACACAAGAAACAAAAGTTTAGTGGGCAGATGATCCCAGAAAGAAAATTATTTTTTTTAAATTGTTGCGACCCCCCCCCCAACCCCACACACACATACAGGATATACATCAATTGCAGAATATAGGTTGACAGTGCATCCAATGTCCAAAGTGGATCTGCCAGCCACGGAGTAGGCCATAAATTTCAGCATTGAGTTGGAATGCTTAAGTCAAATTTTTGTTTTTCAAGGACTTTCTGAGGGCAGTCAGTTCAACCTGTCCTAACGTGCATGCCATCAGTCAGGTGACATTCATCCACGCGATGGCATGACAAATGAACGTCATAGTAATGGATGTGGAGAAGACATCCAGAGTAGGTGATAGGTGTTTTGTCTTTTGTGTGTTGTGGGGGGGCGGGTACAGGAGCTGGGAACATCTGTTGTTTCTGATAGGTCAGAGCACTCTAACAGGAAATGGCAGACCCAAGAGTGAGTTAAATTTAAGGTCCTTGCAATGGTTTGTAAGATCTGCACCAGGGTGTTTTTCCTCATGAAGAAGGATCCAGATGTGGTTCCAAAAGACAGACACCCTTAATGTCCCTGTCTATCCCATATGTCCTGTATTCTAAGGTAAGCCCTCCCCAGGCGCTAAGTTTTTGCACTCTCTCCACCACGAAATCAGTGTGTACCATTCCCACATCTATAAATTTACCTTTTGCTTAATCATCCTCATCTTTAACACACATATTTCTTCTTGAAGGTCAGATGCAAGAGGGAAAAGGTAATTTTTCTAAATCTTATAGATGCCCATATGTCTTCCACTTTGACCTACTAGTTCCAGGGGAACTCAGAAAGAAGCAAAGTGGTAATTATCCTTCTGATATAAGTCTGTATCTATCTAAAAAGAAAAATGTAGGTAGCTGGAACAGAATTAATACTGAATCCCTGAGGCCTTGCTTTAACTCTGCTAATACCTGGAAGTTCTACCATCCAGTACAGCCTGGGTTGCCGTAGGAGAAGAAGAAAGCATCGTACTCAGGAATAGTTGGGATGGAATTACAAATTTTCAAAAAACGTCTATACATCCCTTACATCTTTGGTATTCATAATTATCTAGACTAGAGGAAATGATCCCTTTCTGGAGGTAACACATTCAGTAACAAAACTGCCTTACTAAGGTCAAAGAAGTAAAGGAGAAAGAATCAGAAATCTTTGAGTGGATTTTTTGAGACCATTCCAGCACTCGACAATACTAGATTTCGGTGGATGGTGGGGAGTGTGGAAAATCCATTAATTAACTTGACATGAACTCAGTGTTCAGTGGCTTCTGTGATAAAAGGTGCACCATCGTCAGAGAAGAAATGATCTGAAAAATTGAAAAGATGACAAATAATAGTCTCAAGGGCCAGTGTGATGTAGCCAATCAGATGATCAGACTGGAACAGCCTCACCATAACCCAAAAACATACCATCAGTTATGTGGCACTACTGATAGCCCCAAGAGGGGGCTCGAACATCATATGTAGTCAATCTGCCAGGAGCAGGTGGAGACAACACTTCCGTCAACACAAGACAATTGAGTCAACTTTTGTCAGGTGTCAGAAATCTGGTAAGCAGTTGGAAGCTCTCTATCAGAAATACAGAATTGTTTACTTAGGGCTCAGTTAATGTTGGCGATGTGTTTCCATTCCTGGTTTGATGATGAATTCAGAGAGTAATGGCGGGAATCTGGGTGTTGCTTGATCAGTAGCTTGATTTCAGTCCGTCTCATCAGAGAATGTTCCCTTACAATTGTCATCTACATGTTTATCCCAGACAGTTCATTCAGTGGCTGCAATTTGTTTCTACAATCAGCGGCCCCAAAGACAGATATTCAGTCTATAGTTTTCCAAATGTCAGACAAACAGCCAGTCCATTAGCAATGGCCCTAGGGTCAGTAAGAATATAACAAATTTCTTTAGGCAAAGTCTTGGGCAGAGCTATGAAAATGGCCTTGATGTCTGCCCAGTGGGGGAAGCAACCATATTCATTTTTGGTCTTGCTTAGCTTGTGCTGCAGTTCAATAGCTGTAGCAGCCTGATGGACACCATCAGAATTCAGCTCATCTAAATCATCATTGAACCAGGGCTGGAATTTAGGAGAATCTCTGTGAATTGAGAGTCCAGGTGATTCATCAGCTTTGCTTCAAGTAGCACAGATGGGGATAAATTTTCCTCTAAAGTGATGACACCTACCAATTTTTCAGGTACAGGTGAAATAACACCAGGACTCTGTTGTTTGTGTTCTTGAATATTACATACTCATTTCACAGGTCTTTTTTTTTCTTCTCCCCAAAGCCCCAGTACATAGTTGTATTTTCTAGTTGTAGGTTCTTCTGTTTCTTCTATGTGGGATGCCACCTCAACATAGCTTGATGAATGGTGCTAGGTCCACGCCCAGGATCCAAACCAGCAAAACCCCGGGCTGCCAAAGTAGAGCATGAGAATCCACCACTCAGCCATAGGGCCAGCCCCATTCACAAGTAAGTCTTGTTGGATCCTTCTTAACTTGCTAACCATCAGGTTTGAGTTAACCTACCCCCAAATGGCAATATCAGCCAGAAAGTAACAAGACCTCCATGAGTCAGGAGTTCAATTTCAACAAGAGTGAAGTAGCAAGCTGATAGCTTCTTTGAAAAAAGTTGCTGTAATTGATAGCCATGTCTGGAAGGTGAGTCCAAAACTCAAAGGGTGCCTCCAAGTAGAGTCTTCTCTTTGCCAGAAGCTCCAATCAGCAGAATCATCATTCCCCGAGACATGTGGCTCTAAGGGATCACTAAGGTTATGGTACCCCAAATATAGAACTTGTTAACACTTGCTGGATGGATTCTAAAGGTTTGGATCTATTGGTTTGGATGCCACTCAATAAAAGCTGATGCATGGTTTAGCCTGTATAAAGGACTAAGTAGAATACCCAAGTGAGGCACAACCTTTCTCCAGTATCTAAAGAGTGTGATAAGGTGCTGGGCCTCTTTTTAAATGGAGGGGAGCTGATTAGAGACATTGTTCCTTGACTGTCAGAAGGATTAATCATTGCAAATCCACTCACATAGTCCCAGAAAACATTACTTGACAAGCAGGCCCCTGACTTTTATCACAGTTTATCATTGACATCTTCTGGAGGAGGTGTGATAACACCAAGATCAGTATCATTGAGTCCTAGAGTTCTTATTTGTCATCCAACAGTACATCACCTACATAGTGAAAGCTTTGAACCTTAGAAGTTAGAGCCATTCATGCTCAATCCTAATCCTCCCAAAGCTGACAAATAACAGGGTAGTTGAAGTGCTTCTGTGGGAGTACCAAAAACATATATTGAAGACTTTGTGACATGATTGTGAATTTTCTTTATCTTGGTATACCCAAGACTGTATACCAATCTGTGTAATAGATTCAGTTATAGTCACAAAGGCTGGAACAGCCAGAGCTGTGGGAGCAGCAACTGAGTTCACTTAACAGTAATCCATTGTAAGCTTCCTTTACCACTGAACATACAGGACTATTGTGTTGAGGTAATGCATCTCATACTACTTCTGCTGCCTTTATGTCTTTTAATTAGAGTGGTGATTTTTCATTTCTCCTTCTAGCATTCTATACTGTTTATGTTGGACCATCCAGGAGGTTGTACGTGTGCAAGTTGGGGAGCCATTTATGTGTCTCACTAGCACTCTATACATGCGGCTATTACTGTTTAGAAGAATATCCTTTGGCACTATGGGAAGGAGGCTCATGCATGTAACACATTAATTCCTACTAAGCATTCATATGTAGAAGTAACAATAATATAATTAATTAACCAAAAGGGCCCCATCAACAAGGTCATGTTAGCTTTTCTTCTCCACTGTGAACTCTGCCCAAACACTGGTAACTCACCTAAGGGTACCTTTTCCTTCCGCAGTTGTGGGTAGGATAACAACTTTGGTTCCTAGTCAACAGAGCCATAGTTGATTGAGTCTCTTGTCTCCAAATTCCCCAGCATACTCAGATGGGTGTATATGGACTTTGATTCTCCTTGATAACAAGGTATCTTTTTTTTTTTAAAGATTTTATTTTTTCCTTTTTCTCCCCAAAGCCCCCCGGTACATAGTTGTGTATTCTTAGTTGTGGGTTCCTCTAGTTGTGGCATGTGGGACGCTGCCTCAGCGTGGTCTGACGAGCAGTGCCATACCCGCGCCCAGGATTCGAACCGACGAAACACTGGGCCACCTGCAGCGGAGCGCGCGAACGTAACCACTCGGCCACGGGGCCAGCCCCAGATAACAAGGTATCTTAATCCCATCTCTAATCATCTTTCTGAACAGAGGTGGAGAGATTGATGAGACACAGAAGGAAAGAGGTGTTCCAAGCTGTTAAACAAGGTTTGGCGTTTTTTGTTTGACCTCCATGGTAACAGGTGTGGCTCAATCAAATAAACTTTCCAATGTTTGGCCTAATGCTGTATATCAGGTAGCGAGGATCTCATTGTTAACAACATCTATTTTAGCCTTGGGAATCTGTGCCTCAGCTCCAGAAGAAGCCACTAGTTGTATTTTCTAAGACTGCTCACTATACACATATCCTTGAAAAGACAGTACAGAACAAGGACAGTCAGTGCCTCTGTTTGAAGACTTGTAGTAATTCAAGAGACCCATATTGAGTTGTCCCCCAACAGTTGTAATAGACATGGTTTCATGGATGTTGTTTTTCTTGCTGTTGTTTTCAGAAATAAAGAGAGAACTAAAACCACCATATTTTACTCTTTCTTATATCAGGCACTTCTGAGCCAAACATACTTTCCTGTCCCTGTCTGAACAATTCGTTGATAAAGATTACTTATCTGTGTTTATAATAAACAATCCTGGGGTTAGGTAAAATTTATTTAGCTCTTTGTTCTGGAAAATGCTTGCTTTTGAAAGGCAAGAATGAATCAACTAAAATAACTTACTTATCAAGACTCGCAGTTTAATCATCAATACACACATCAAGACAACTGCCTCCCTATGCCCACCCATCCAAAGGTACATGTCATAAACTAATGCCAGTTGAACTAGATCCCCACCTTACAGGACCATCCTGAAAATTACACAGCCCAGGCTGTAATGCTCAATGATCCCCACTGCCTAGATGATTGTAACACAGCTTGTGACCAGGACCCTGGCACTTTTTACCTGGCAAACTTGAATTCAATTTTGTTGCCATCCAACTTTTGCCATTACTTATTTTTACAAATGATATATATTTTAGGAAATTAAGTATCTAAAAGAAAACTCCAAAATTCCAATACTTAACACTGTGTCATTTATTAACAAATACCTTTAAAAATGTACGTGTGTATAATTTTATTCAAAGAAAGTAAAGAATTTCTTTATGGCTTGTTTTTATATTCTCACTAAACTGAATGATTTCCTTATAGCGATTTAAAAAAATTCTATAGCCGTTCATATATTATTTCCCTGAAATAACAAAATTTAAACTGACAGTTCACTTTTTATTCTTCAAATTTCTACGACCAAACCAAATAATATGCAACTAAAAGAATATATATTTTATTCTATTAGAGTAAAATTGGAAGTATTAGGGAATAAAACTAAAATAAATTGCAATAGTAAAAATATCTCTATGGGGAACAAAATATAGATAATACGAAACAAGAAAAATAAGCATAATGAAAACAATCTATTCATCAAATTACTTCGTTTCTTTATTTCCTAAATATACTATTTTCAGCAGCTCTTTGATAGAGCCTGGGGATTCTGAGATGCACTTTTTCTTGGATAGATTTCAGGTGCTTAATTAGAACTAATATTATCCCAGTACTGTTTTTATTTCGTCTTCCAGTGATCACTCTACAGAAGAAAATAAAATTTTTACCACTTGGTGGTGCTGGTGGATAATATAAAAGACAAATTATTCCTGGAGCATATTTTGAGAGAGCTGGTTATGGTGAGTTAAATAATATTAAGGGAAGGACAGCTTTATTCACCTCTGCCATCCCCTATTTTGTATTTCGCCTTTTGACACAAACAGTGTAAATTAGGCAGAATGGTTACTACTGATGGCTTGGGTCCTTGCTAACTAGCAGAAGGAACAGAGATCTTTAAGACAAATTTCATGGCATTGGAGATTGACGATTAATGAGGCTATTATTTCCATTTTCAAATTATCCTTGCTGCAGTCTGAAAGATTGCTTCAATTACACACTTTATTTTTATCCTCTCAAAAGGACCAGTTTTTGTATGATGGCTCATGTTTGCACCTAGCATGATGACCACTGGATTGAATTATTCTGTTCTTAATAGGAATACAAGTATTTTAACATGCTGTTGAATGTTTTTATACCAAAATGAATAGTAAATACATATACAAACTTGAGTAACTGTTCAATTA
Organism: Equus quagga; assembly: GCF_021613505.1. NCBI lineage: Eukaryota > Metazoa > Chordata > Mammalia > Perissodactyla > Equidae > Equus > Equus quagga. The sequence goes on along the minus strand of NC_060272.1, from coordinate 45,276,847 downwards.
TAGTCAATGTCGGAATATTTTCAGATAGAGAGTGATAAGCAAATGGCTCAATGCCATTTACTGTTTATAATAATTGTTAGAGCCTTGCCTTCAGAAATATACTGCTTTATCAAAAGCAAGCGCTCCTAAAGTGGTAACGGTTTTTCATATTTATTTGGCAGTGTTTTTTACTTAGCTCAGCTTCGGGCTTCACAGTTTAAAAAATTCATATATTATACAATTTTTATGAACTGTTCAACCATGTATTCCTTCAACCACATAAACACAAGAGAAGAATTATGTCACCGATCTATATATATTTTTTCTATTATCTATTAACAGGGGGCAAGTCCATGAATTTCTTATGCCCAGAGTTAACCTAGACTATATTGCTCCACAGGGCGTGTGAGATGGAAGAATTATATGGGAAGGATTTTCAATGACAAAATGAAAGTTTTCAGTTTTCACTTCAAAGAAAAAAACCCAACAGACACATATTCTTTGTCACATTGGTAGGCAGATACATTATTAACATCTTTGACATGGAAGAAAAGGCAGCCCGAGGGCCCCAAGTTTTGGTTCTCTGTAGATAAAAGAATAAGCAGTTAACTGCTACTGAACAACAACTGTTTTAAATATACGGTAAAGAGTGAACCCAAAGCTTAGCTGTAACTCTACACTCCCGTTTACCCTTAGGGTCCTGTACTAATTCATTTGAGTTTCCATTAATGCTTTTGATTATTTCAAAAGCAGTTTGTAACAATGAGGGTCGTTAGTGAAAAAATTACCCACTACAAAATGCACGCGAAGATTAATATAACAACCTATAGCTCTAAAAATCCACTGATATAGACTCAGTCATTCTCCTTCCCTAATACAACACATAATGAAAGTATGCAGTGTATGTTCATTAGCAAGATTTACTCAGAATGAGTTAAAGGAAATTCTACTAGAGAATCTGAACTTTTGTCATAATCCTGTTAATATTAAGAAAATTTTTTAGCCCTGCTGAAGAGTAGCTTTGTTTTTCCAGGAATAATCTTTTACATAGTTATTCTTCTATTCTTTGTAGACACAGCAAATATACTTCTCCTTCTTTGATCTATTACTCAACCTTCCTTCATATCACACTTTCTCCTTCATGTCAGTTTTTGTCTCCCCTCCTTCTTCTTAATTACTTTAAGCGTGACAAACAAGTGAAACAAAAAAACCCATAATGGATAAAACAAAACAAATGAAAATTACTTCCTCAGAAAAAACTAGACATTAGTTTCACCATCTATCATAGGTGTGTTGTATCATTTTGCGTGTTAGAGAGAAGAGAAACACTGAATTGATTATAAGTCAAATGAAATCTAATGTAGTCAGAGTTCTAACATTGCAAGTTGTGAAGTTGTTAGTCATCACTTCAGCTCTCTGGAATGCAATTTTCTCACTTATAGAATGGCAAGATGTGGCTATTGAGAACTTGAATGTGGCTAGTCTAAATTGAGATGTATGTAAGTTTGGAATGTAAAACTGATTTCAAGACTTAGCATAAAAACAAAAATGTAAAATACTTCATTAATAATTATACACTGGTCCATGTTAAAATGACAATATTTTGGATGCGTTTAGATAAATAAAATATATCAGAATCATTTTAATCAATTTCCTCTTGATATTTTAATGTGTTTATAAGAAAGTTTAAAATTATATGCCTGGCTCCCAATTTTTGTACGCAATGTCATTCTATAGCACAGTGCTGGTCTAGGAAATAAAATTTTTAAAGATATTTTTGCTCATGACAGAAAAATAAATCGAAATGAAACTTTATCAGTTATTTTGAACATATCAAAGATATATGTGTTATTTCAGAATATTCCTTCCATATCTAACTTATTATTTGAGTGGAATATTATTTTTTTCTAATGATGAGCTTCTTTCAAGACTTCAAACTTTTATTGCTATTTGCATCCTCCACATTAAGAATCCAATCACTGGCATTTCCTTACTAAAAACTGTTCTGATCTGTGAAGTTGATCTTGTTATGCTAAGGATACAATTTTGAGGGAAATACTGATAACTGTGATAAAGAAAGGGCACCTACTTAATCGATCAAAGCAGCCACTTCACCCTTAACCCCTCAATCATGCCATATGCTCAGACATGCTGCTCCATTCAGAGACATGACAGATTTAGAAGTGAATGGTACCATCAAGCTAAAATTTCCAATATTAACAAAATAGCATGTAAAATATCATAGCATGATATTTTCTTGATTTGGTTGATGAGTTTCTATTAGCCTTTCATTACGAATTTGTAATACTGTGAGTTAACCCATCTGTCTTTTATCAAAAACATATAAAAGAAATTTGTTATAGTTTTCCCTGGATTGCTGCTTTATGAAGGCAAGAGATCAGTTTAAAGGGTACCTAACTCTTGTGTCAGGAAAAATCCTACTTCCACTATTCTTTATCTAGAAATGTCTAGCTGTGTGTTTGTAAAACACCTCTCTTTTTTAAGCCTAAGATTAAAGTGAGATCTTTTTATAGCTAATTATATATATATATATTTCACAGATAAAAAACACTTATTTTCAAAGAAATTCTTTCTTTGTTGAGATGTGTCTGTTCAAAAACATCATTTGTTCGAAGCATAGCAAGAGTTATTCTCTCTCCTATAGAAGTATGGTTTCATTTGTTGATATATGCAGTCAATCAGAAAATGCTGCCTACTTTGTGCTCTCTGCAAGGCATGGGTTATTTACAGCACCAGAAAATAAGATAAAACCCGCAAGATTGGATACTATTTTCTTAATGATAATTCTTTCAGATGATGAGTTTTATTGAAATAGAACCCAATTAAATTTCTATTCTTTGTTGAGTAAACAAAAACTACTGAAGATTGTTAATATTGAAAAGTCATTAAAAATTCTGTAGTTTTCAAATTGAACTCTTTACTGTTGAGTCATACTTGCTTATTTGTGTATGTTATGGTAACAATGGAGGATGACAACCAGAACAAATCAAATTATTTTAATCATGATACACAACTGAAAATGCCAAAATATTGTAAATAGACTTTTGTCATGTTCTTCAAAAATATAAGTGGAAAATAATAATAAATCCCCTATAAAGCATTTCTAAAACATTCCAGGTAAAGAATATTTAACAATGATTATTGGAAGTAGTTATTTTTCCTCACTTAGCTTTATAATATTTTTGACAGAGTCCAGGTAGAATATTTCCTAAATAATGTTGAGTAATCATTATAAATTTTAGACTCAATCTTTCCTCTTTTGTTTTATTTTTCAATTCAATTGTTTACAGAGTAAACTGGAAAATTTCTTTCCATTTACATATCACAAATTTAGAGAAAACATATGATGTACCGTAATGTGTTTGTTATCAGAAGGTCTCAATGACATCTTAAGCATTATCCCATTATTATTATTACTATTGTTACCTAGGTGGTAGTTTTTCATATTCTTTTTTATTAATGTAAAACTGTGTTGGGGCTGGCCCGGTGGCGCAGCGGTTAAGTGCCCACATTCCTCTTTGGTGGCCCAGAGTTCACCAGTTTGGATCCCGGGTGCAGACATGGCACTGCTTGGCAAGCCATGCTGTGGCAGGCGTCCCACATACAAAGTAGAGGAAGACGGGCATGGATGTTAGCTCAGGGACAGTCTTCTTCAGCAAAAAGGGGAAGATTGGCATCAGATGTTAACTCAGGGCTAATCTTCCTCAAAAAACAAAAAAACAAAACTGTGGAGCAGAAAAGCTAAATCACTTTGCTAATAATGGTGCATTTAATCAGTAGATTTAACATTCGATTTATTGAAAAGTAATCCATAATTGAACTATTTTTTAGAATATCCCTTCATATATTTTATCTTTTTAAATCTCTTGATTAATAAAGTTTTTTTTGTTGTTTCTGAAAAGTATTCTGATCATGGTGATTTTTATCTCAATGTGCAAGCAGTAAATGAAAAAAGGCATTTATAACCAGCACTCCTTTCACAGACATGATATCCTTTCGCTTCTCACTGCTAATTTTAAGTAATAAAAATATAGTTACTTATGCTAAAAAGTCTGACTAGTTCTCTTTTATTGCTTAAAAGAAAACATAATAGAAATCAACAGATAATGGTGGGTTTAAAATGACCCGTTACATTATTTGAAGAGCATATTTTCTTTTTTCCACACATAAAAAACCCTTTCCTGAGAATTAGCCTAAAACAACTGAATACTTTGGAGCCAGGAAGAAATTTAATCTGCAACCAATGTAGTCAATACTATATATGCGACTTTGAACAATTCTCTTTAATGTTAGCGTTCTTTAGGATTCCTAAATACTATAACTCTGAAAAGCAAATCTTTTGTTTATGTTTTTGCTTTAAAAAAAAAGAATATAATGGACTTAAAGTAAAATGAGCCTACATATGTTGGCTGCTTAGTTGCTGTTGATATTATATCATGTGACAGGAATAACCAACATAAAGGTACACACTAACGGTCCCTCAGAAAACAGAAAAGTAGTTAATGATTGTTGATATCTAAAAGCATTATGTGATGCAGGCATGAGAGCTTTAGGAATTTGCATACACCAAGATTCTATAAGAACATTACTGCTATGGAGGACAATATGACCTAAGTAACGAAGATCTATACGGCATTGCAGTATTGTGAATCAACACAAATGGGTGAGCTAATGTTAAAGATGATACTACCTGCAACTGCTGTGAAGAGTCCCCATAGATCAAACATGTACTTTGACTTAGCACTTGCAAAGTGCTTCTTTTTTTTCTCCTTTTATTTTTCTTCTTTTTTTTCTGAGGAAGATTAGCCCTGAGCTAACATCTGTCAGTCTTCCTCTTTTTTCTGAGGAAGACTGGCCCTGAGCTAACATCCGTGCCCATCTTTCTCTACTTCTTATATATAGGACGCCTACCACAGCATGACTTGCCACGCGGGGTCATGTCTGCACCCGGGATCCGGGCCGGTGAACCTCGGGTCACTGAAGTGGAACGTGTGCACTTAACCGCTGCGCCACCGGGCCGTCCTCACAAAGTACTGCTTTTTAATAGGACTGCAATTTTGTTATCTACCACTATGACCTTAATGGAAACTTTTTGATAAATTCTTCTCTTAATTTCAAGTCAAGTCCTTATTATGACGCACAAACAAGCTGGCTCCTCACTCTCTCTCCAATATTTCCAACTATATCCCCTTTCTCAGTTCCTCAAACAAACCAATTACAGTTTCACTTCAGAGCATTTGTAGGTATTATGGTTTCCTACCTCAGTTTATTCATCTCTCTGTTCAACCTTCAAAATACAAAAAGGCCTTTCTGATTATACTATCTATAGTGACACTTCCTTCCTTTATCTACCCTCATAGCTTAGTTTGTTTTTTCATAGTATATATAACTGTGTATCAATAAGTTACACATTTGTGTTAGTGAGGGTAATTAACTCTAGCTTCTGTAACAATGGTAAACAAAAACATACTGGTTTAATCTGGTAAAAGTTGATTTCTGGCTCACATTACACTTTTGACTCTTTTTAGGAGGTTCTTCCCCAAGCAGTGAATCTTGGATCATGGGTTCTTTTATCATGTGCCCCTGCCATTTTCTAAGGTCCTTGCCATTAAGTCAGTGAACCAGCATAGAGAGATAGAGTGAAGAACAATGCAAGGCTTGGCGTGGCTAGGTTTAGGAGTAACATACATCAATTCTTCCCCTTAGCCAACACCCAGTCATATGCCCCATTGTAACTGAAAGGGGGACTGGAAAATGTTAGTCTCTGTATGCAGAGTGCTCAGGACAAGGAAATGGGATTGGTTTCCCTTTAGTAAGAGTCCACCACAATATTTACTTGTCCAAAGGTTTATGTTCTGACTCCTGAACTACATCATATACCTCTGGAAGGCAGCAACATCACTTAGTTTGGTTCCTGCTCTATCCCCATTGCCTAGAACAGGAGTTTGCATACAGTAACTGTTCAATAAACATTTTTACATGAACAAATAAATGCCATATTTTATTTATCTTTTGCTCCACATTGGCCTAAAGTCTGATAACATACACTAGAGATAAGAGAATCTGCTACCACTCAATGTTCCTGAGCTAACTGTCACTGATCAGAAATATAGTTGAAAGCTAGCAGCTCTGGCTCACCCTTGTGACAGTCAGCTCAGGTTTTTATTTGTTTCATTTTGCTCACCCACTGGCATCAAGGTGTTCCATACATAAAGTAGACTAAGTTCCTCTAACTATTAAATAGAATTTGGGAACATATCATTAGATTATAAAATTTTATTACAAAATGCAGTTTAAAAATTTGATTAGAACTTTGATTTATTTACTTTTTCTTTAATGGGAAAGTTTTTGGACTGAATATTACATTTAATTCAGCAGGGCCCTGGTTTCTTTTTATAACATTTGCAGAGAACTTCACAAAATGCTTTAAACATTCTTCCTGATCTCTGCAATGATGTAAGAGGGCCGTTGTCCTAACTGCTTCTGTTTTACAGAAAAAGATCATGAGACTCAGAATCTGTCACTTCTGCAGTATCACCAATTCATGAACAGCTAGGTTTTACCCTGATGCTCATTCTACTGCATTAAGAAAGCGTTTATGAGCACAGCTCTCATAATTGACAAAGTAATTTTCTAAGCAAAATCATCACAGTCACTAATTTTCAAACGCATCTTTTGCTACTATTGACCACAGCTTCCCAATACATTGGCTCCAAAAAAGCATGAATTCAAAGCTCACATGGGCCTTTTGTGAGATGTGATGAGACCTTCATGGTGAGTTTTCTAATAGAGGAGAATAAGCCAGAACAGGGAGGGGAGGAGATATCGTACTGTACAGAGGAAGGTCTAGCTTCAAACGTGGTGACTGAAACTTGGACTAATTTGAATCCAACAGAAGCAAAAAAAAAAGAGAGAGCATCCTCAAATAGCAATGAATACTATTTAAGTGATCTTTATTTCTTTCATGGAAAAAATTCATGGGAACCCTTTCTATCTTGTCTATTTGTGTATTGTAGATTATATTATTGCTCCCCACTTTTTGCCACCTCTCTGAAAAATGAATAAACATCCAATGCCTTTGTCATCTGATGTTGCTTTGGCTTCTATCTGAGTCGGCTGAATATGTGTCCCTGATCCCTTCTTGTGGGGTTTAGCCTTCGAAGAGAAAGCGGCAGTGTAAAACCAACAAGGCAGACCTGAAAACTCACATCTGTTTATGCTAAAAGAGTGAGGTCAGCATTACAGATGAAAAATTATTTTCTCCCCCTCATACAAGAGAGATATCTCAGATAGTAAGAAAGATCAACGACTAAAATAGCTCCATTCACCAGTATATTTGTGTGATGTGTAGTAAGTATGGAGAACACTCCCTTTTTAATGATTTGTGGATAACGAACACTATTTTAGGTAAAATTAGGAATTACTTTTCTGAACTTGCTCTTCTCTTTCCTCTGTGAGTCAAAACAAGGTGTACAGCTCTAGATTTTTCCATGAACACAGATATTAACACTTGAAAAAAATACAACAGGGAACCTCAAGGCAAATGTGTATTTTGTATGCATGTGTTTTGCATTCTACTCTTCTTTGAAAGGATAGACTCATCTTTCGTGTTATTATAAACTGTATCTAAATTTAAAGCACTGCTGACAGACGAAAACATAGTGTAGCGTATTCCTAAATGAAGAAGATCTATTCCCTGACAGGGCAAACTGTCACACTGGGAGGAAGAACAAGACGAAAAAAGAAAAAGGCTTATGTGAAATCTAATATTTCTCTGCGAAAGGGACTTGGCTGAAGTGGAACACTGAGGATTATATTTAGGTCCTGGTACTGTTGCCCTAAGAGAATGCACAGAAGGAGAAAATAGAAACTATTGGGGCTGATGCATGTGTTATAAATTCTAGTTCCAGAATTATAAATATCCAAGGAACAACCTGAATTGACTTGGAAGGCTAAATTTAGGACATTCTAATATCATTTCGAATTTTTTGATAAAAAATAGTATATAAAATAAATTATTAAAACTATGAGCACTCACGAAAGAAATGGAGTGTCATGCAATATGCATACTAAATACATTAGTCAATACATTTTCTTTTGAGAAATTACAGTCCAAGATTCATATTTCTGAGGCTTACAGATATCCATTGAACAGATTTTATTATCAGGTAGATCATCACAGAATCAAGCTATTCTACAAAGAATGAAAAAACAGAAACAGAGAAGCTAACTGTTTTTTTTTAAGATCCAAAAGCTATTAACTCATAATTTTGGAACAAAATATATGTTCAGGATCATACTGGCCATTGGACTGGTAAAACAAAACAATTATTACTTATGGTAAGTAGATAGCACAATGAGAAGAAAAGGCCAGGGATAACAGAATTATATGTCACAGCCCTCAATTCTCAAGAGATCTTTCTGGAAAGATAAAAAACAAAAGGGACAACCACAAAGGAAATCAAGGTAACATTTGAAAATTTATGCTTGTACCTAAATCTCACTGCAGGAAATGGTGGCATATCAGATAGAATGCTTGGCATAGGCTCAAACCTTCCTTACCTTTCTCTCCTACTCAGCTCATACCCAAAATGAATAGGAAAGGCATGAGAAGAAAGTCTCCCAAATCCTAGGAGAGAGAGGTGTTGGCCCTCTGTTATAAATGAGCAGGAACCCATTTTCCATTTCTGAAACCTGTATGCAGAACAGGTATCATGGATTAAATTATTTTATAGGAACCCAAAGAATGGTAATGGCATTATCATTGTTCTGGAATCTGACCAGATTTAACTGCCGATCCTTAGGGTGAGATAGAGAAAGGGTAATGAAGGGAGTAAGCCTAAATATATATTCGTCAAAATCATGTTTACCAATCATTTTGATAAATACCCACCTTAAGAGAAAAACAAAAGAAGCAGTATGTTAATTTTTTAAGAGGTAGTAGAAATCCAACAGGAAAACAAAATTTCTAGAGTTTTTTGAGACTTTAAAGGGAAACAAAATTGGGGATAATAAACAATTGTTGAGAAAATGCACAGGATCATAACCTCAAATGAATCAAATAAAGATGGAAAAAGGAATATGCTAAAAAAAACCGACATTGCTGCAGCAAAGACTCTGTGATAAATCAGATTAGAAGGCTAGTGAGGGAGAGGAGATGTCCTTAACCAGGAACACTTGGTAAAGAAATGTGCATGACTAAAACAAACAGAACATCAAGGTTAGGCCAAAGATGACCATAGTCTTGCAAAACTTTTAAGGGAAAGTCAATGATTTTAACCATATTAAAAATATCTATTTTGGGGTCAGTCCCGGTGGTCTAGTAGTTAAATTTGACACACACCACTTCAGTGGCCCTGATTTACTTCCCTGGCACAGACCTATACCACTCATCTGTCAGTGGCCATCTGTGGCAGCATCTTCTCACATATAAAAAGAAGAAGATTGGCAGCAGATGTTAGTTTAGGGCAAATCCTTCTCCTCAAAAAAAAACTATTTTGAAGAGAATAATCTTTAAAATAGAAAATAACATAAATATTTAAAATACATGGAATTCCTATGTCAGTAAAGACTTATCCAAATGAAATCAAGTTTCTACTTTCTGACAAATACTATCTAAAAGCTGAATCTGAAAACAACAAATGGCAAAAAGAACTCTTACTTCAAAGAACTATAACTACAAAAATTTAAGAACTCAAGAAAAGTTGAAAAGTACAGAGAGGGAATATTCTTCTGATATTGTATCAGCTGTGGGGCATTGGCGTAATTCACTCGTAAAGTTCTAGAATCATTTAGAAAATGTGATTTGGTTGCATTTCTTAAAAGTATGGATAACTAATACAATTTTACTGAGAAAAATTATGCCAAGCAAAACTTATTCCTTTAGAGTATGCATCTGATCAGTTCTAGATTAGGAAACCTATGACAACATAGATATATATAAGTTAAGGTTAAGATATATAATCAGTTAAGATTGCCTCTCATAAGGCACTCCAGGACAAAATCTTCACTCTAAAAGTGGACTGAAGTGTCTTAGTTATCTTCTGCAGGTCTGTTCTTGATTTTCTTCTGTTCACTACTGTCCAAAACAATAAAAATATACTAATAAAATTTAAAGCTAATGGAGAATTCATAAAATCTTCAGATATTGGATATGGCACAGTTAAACTGTAACCCGAGTGTTCAGTTTAAAGGGAAGTGGCTTAAAAATGTTATGCAGGAGGGTACTGATATCAGTTTCACCTCACTGAGAGAAAGAAATAGAAGTTTGTAGCACACAGTTTTTTTTTTTTTTTTTTTATTAATGTTATGATGGATTACAAGCTTGTGAAATTTCAGTTGTACATTTTTGTTAGTCATGTTGTGGGTACACCACTTCCCCCTCCGTACCCTCCCCCCACCCCCCCTTTTCCCTGGTAACCACCGATCAGATCTCCTTCTCAATATACTAATTTCCACCTATGAGTGGAGTCATGTAGAGTTCGTCTTTCTCTGACTGACTTATTTCGCTTACACACAGTTTTTTAAGGAAGTGATTTTTACTTTAAAAACCTTTAGTATGTATTAATAAACCACAGACACTTAGCAAAGTGATTTAGAACCGTCAACATAGTGAGAATTCAGTAAAGATTCTAAATGACTTTAAGAATCACTCTCGTGCATTGGGAGAGAGGCAATGAAAATGGAAAGCAAGGAGCAGGTAGGTGTGAGAGATTATGGAGGTATAATTATTAAAATCTCTTCCCTGCCTAAATGTCATAGCAACAAAAACTAAGAATTCAAGGTGGTTCTTAAGTTTCAAGTCTTGGTAAGTAGAAGGAGTATAATATGTACTTCTAAACTAGAATAGAAGAGAAATCCTGAAGCAAGGTTATTTTAGTTTGTGTGTGTTGATTATCATGTTGTTAAGTGCACTGAATTTGCTAAACTGTGGAGATAACTAGATACATTCTTCATTGATTTAATGAACGATTTATGTAACTTTCATGGAGAACACATTCTGTACAAAGAATCCTTGCATATATCAGAGAGGGAAAATACAGAAGCTATGGGAGTTTAAACACTTACCAAGGATCACAAGTTAGCAAGAGGAGGGTTGGAACTCCTGCCTATTTGACTCCAAATCTCATGTCTTCTTTCTTCAACCCACACCTATTTGTGAGAAAAATAAGAGTAAAATATCTGTTTGTTCATTCACTGCTTCATTTCTAAATTTTAGGTTTTTGTGCTGGCACTCACAGAGTTAATTCAGCTTTGCTCTCAGCGATGTGTCTTCTGAGCCTTCAAAGCTCAGGGTGGAATTGCTGTCAGTCAGATGTGGGTTTGAAACCAGACTCCCCATTAAATAGGTGTCTGACCTTGGGTGACTGCCTTAACCTGCCTGAGGTCGAACAAAGCTGTTAATGAGCTCACAATGAGGGTCACCCAGAGTAGTCCTCACAAAAGTGCAATTAACGAAAGGAAGCAGGCCAATTAGTAATCAGAAACAGGAATTGATTCAGATAGGCATCAGGAATGCACACTGCTGGGTTATATCAATCAACCGATCAATCAATCTGGGTTAAGAAAGGAGAAAGAATCATGAAAGATCGCTTGGCCCTGTATTTTCTAATTCTGGCTTCTTTTGTACTTAACTCCATGTCACCTGTTTTCAAGGGATATTCATCTGCGAAGCAGTGAGCAGTTTGAAAAACTAGAGCACTGAACTAAGAATAAACAATTTAATTTATCTTAAAATATTACTCTCTCATTGTGAATAGTGTGGTTTAGATTATAGAAATAGCAGTGGATTAGAATTAAGGAGATTTGCTTCCCAGAACTTATCTATTGGGAAAATGCTGTTGACCTCTGCTGCCAGTCCTTGAATATCTCTGTACCCCAGTTATCTACTCTGTGGAATGAGGTTTTGGATAAACAATTTCCAAAGACCCCTTTGACATAAAATTTCTAGGATTGTCTTCATGAGTTCTCTTTTGTTGTATCTCTAACAATACAACAGAGATAGAAGAGAAAACTCCAAATAACTAAATATGTGCAAATATTAAAGATAAGCTAGGACTGAAAAGGAATAGTCCTACATTAAGAAAATGATTTTAAATTAATACATTCACTAATCAATCATACTATTAGAGATGAAGGGTCTTTTTATTTATAGTATACAAATAAGTATATAAAACATACAGGCAGAAAGAAACCAGAAGTCGCTAAATATTTGGAAATATTAATTAGATAAATATAAAAATATTTGTAAAGACAATTTGTAAATTTGTAGTAGTGGTAAAGGAATGAAAGTGGGGATTAAATCCTACCAAATAAAGAAATAAAAGAGGATTGCTGTGTTATAATTTAAATGAAAGGATCTAAATATTATTATATGTAAGGTAATGGTACACGTACTTAGGGCTTATCACATTTAATTGAAAAGAGAAAAGCTTTTGGTTACTAAATTCTATTATTAATAGAAAGAAAAAAGTAAATCAGAGATGTAAAATTTTAGGTCAGTCTTTACATTTTATGGATTCAAAAATAGTAAGTTTTCTCATTTTATCATAGAATTCTGAGAATTTAAAAAAAAATCATCAAATGCACTGCATTTCAATCCATTTTTTTTTCATCATTTCATGAATCACATAATGCCCAAACATGAGAGACTTGTGTTCTGAGGTTGTAAGATGTTGACAATGAACTACTTGCCACCTGATCCCGATTCCATTATTCAATGCTTTGTTATTTGTCATACGTAGGATTTTTCTATCGTCCTTATTTAATTCAACCTGAAAGAGCTGCTAAAAGTGCTGTGCTTGTTGTTCTTGTGTCCTACCAGCATGGTTAGCCATGAGATGTGGTCTGAAATTGAATTCATTAATAGCTCAGCAGCCCATTAGGATCCCCTCTATATAAAGTCATGTCGGATTCATAGAGGACAAGCAGGGACCTGGCTTAGTTTGATCTCAGAGGCACCATCCCTTCTACCCTTCTAAAATAAGGTAAAATACTTCATCAAACCATGGGCCTTGATGCTTCCTCATTTCTGAAGACCCAAACCCCAGGCATATGGGTTTGTCTCATTTTTAGATACATATAATAAAACGGTCACTCTGAAAGTTCATTCATGTGTGCGTGATACAACTGCTGACACAGTAGGCTTGTATTCTTTTAGAACATGGGGCACAGTGGGTGTTTGCAACAGGCTCTGTTTGCTAGTCAGCTCTCACAATGGATCACAGTCTAAGTCCTTTCACCCCAGGTTTCAAAATTGAAACACGAACCCTCTGAGAAATCTTTCATGTGTTTCTTTTAAGCTGGGCTGCAAAAATAATGAGCAATTAGCTCTTGTAATGATGCACTGCTGTTTAGATGAACGACTTGTAGATATTTCAAGTAGCCCATTTGGATCCTGGAGAAAAGAAAAGAAGTCTACCTAGGACGAGCCTTCCTATTTAGTCTTCAAAGTCCTAGGTTGCTCACCACCAAGCTGAGCTTCTGAATAAAGTGGTTGCTTTTAGCCTCCGTGAAATGCCGGCACCCTGTCAGAATCATGTTTTTCAAGTTTCATTTCCTAGTGCCAAATTTTCATGCTATATAACTCTTCAGGTAGCCTCCAAGAAAAGTGAAAGCTTTAATATAGAAAACCATATTCCTTTTCTACAGATTTAGTTCTAATTAACAGATTTGTTTGTAGTTTTTACCACATATAGGACTTTCATTAGAAAAAGATCGAGATACTCCATGTTTGAGCCCTTTCTCTGAAAGCTAGTGAAGGGCACATCTGGAGACTGATGTTTTGGGTTCTATTTTGTTTCGTCTTCCTGCCAAATGTATCCCAAAAATCCCATAATGGATTTAGACTATATTAGATTTAAATTTATCTGAAGGCTTTTAATCTCCATTTATATAATTTAGTAATCCATGATTAATAAATCAATCTCACTTTGATGTTTTTCCCCTTTTGTAAAAGGTGCGAACACTTACAGAAAGCTCTAAAATTCTGGTATTAGCATTTAACAAGTTTAGGTCTGGAGAGTCTTAGAGGTGAAATTTTTTTCAGTCATGAATGCTCGTATTGAGAGAAACCAATTCCTCATGGTGAGTGACGCTGTTCCATTTCTAATGCTGGATAAATGGTGCTTCAAAATAGAGTCTTGTGACAAAAGACAACATAATTAAATATGCTTTATCTACTCACTGTCATTTCATCACATTACTTACTTCTTTAGGATATTTTATTTTCAAATCATTAAAAAACTTACACATGAAGGCAAACATTGGCACTATAATTTATTAAAAACTTGGGCCAGGTTATTTTGTCAGATCCCTGAGAGAAACATAGAAAAAAAATGGGACATGATAGGAAACTTAATGGAAAAAGAAAAAGATATATATATAGTTAGAATGTAAGGAGCCAACTCTGAATGGTCTGCTCTGACAGACTGTTGGCAACTACAGAGCAGAGGTTCCCACGAGACAGCAAGCTCTTCACCAGAATCTATGTGTTTTGCATCTTTACCTAACACCAGATACATCATTCACTCCCTAGTACCTAGCACTTAGCAAGAACTTAAATTTTTTTGGAATTAAGAACGTGTGGCATTTGTTTTATGGAGCAGTCTTCTGGTCAGGTGTACTGGGCAAAGGTGGGGTACAGAAAGTAGAATGGGCTGGTATAATCAAAGGATTTTTTCCATCATATTCTTCCATAGGTAAATTCTTGTGTATGAAATCCTTTCTGTGATTATACGAAAAAGGCCTCTCTTAAATATCTGCCAGATTCTCTCTAAAATCTTATTCTATTTGAATAGGAAATCATTTTACATTTACGTTTTACAGCAGAATGTTCAATGCAGGGAGTCCTGTTTGAAGTCACACCCCACCAGGACAGGGGGAAAGACACAATCAGAGAAGCCAACGACAACAATGCTACAGAACAGGAGTTGGCAGGAAGAGTCCCCTACATACCAGCCTCCATGTTTTCTGTAAATCTATTTTATCCTCTCCGGGGAAAGATTCGATATGAATGACATAATTTGGATTTCTGCAAAGCAGGAATATCTCTCTAGTGGAGGATTAAGGACTGAGAAAATTAGAAACACTGCAGGAGTTGAAGAGGGTGGGAAGTTAATAGATGGCGAGTAATGGGGAGATCAGAACAAAGGGCCCGGGGGGATTATGAGTCTAAAGGCCACTTCATCAAAAATTTGAAGTAGGAAAGCAATGGAACCGTTTATTCAGCTTACAAAAGAGACTTTAGATGATTCTTACAGAGACTTTCTAAGCAAAAAATTTGTAGTGTGGGCACAGCAAAAACTGCACACATGAGGAATCAAACAGAATGGTAAATCCACCATTTTTTCTGCATGGCAGGGCTTTAATGTTAGAAAATTTCCTGACAAAGAGGATACAAGGCCCACAGGCTCCTTGTTCTGCCCCCGGTAATGATCTCATGCATTCCAGAGCTGTGGGCACTTAGAAGCACAAAATGCTTACACCTGGAAAATAAGTTTCTGGCCTTGCTAAGTTTGCAGCAGCATATATCTGTTTTATTTTAGATACATTTGTCTGTCTCAAAATATTCATTTTTAAAGCCAAGCTCTCTGAGGAGAGTTTCAATACTGTTTTCATCCAACTGCTTATAAAATAAATAAATGCTTTTTAGTTTTTGTTTGTGACTTCAGCAAAGCAGCTGCTTGAACTCACATTATCTGTAGTGCTAAGCTCCCTGGAAGAGAGGTTTGGTAGTGATGGGCCAGGAGTTGGATGAGTGTGGTTTCTCCACGGCTGTCACAGGCAGGCAGCCTCTGTATTGTTCTGGTTCGTTCTCTCTGACACCCTGTGCTCTAGTCTCTGTCTCCTTCCCAAATGAAATTCCGCTTCAAATGGAAAATTCCCACGCTACAGCAACAGAAGGATTGTGGAACGAATCCAAATGGATAAAGCCTGTCACTGACTGACAAAATCCTCTCCTTGTTGACATTTCCGTATGATCAAATGAGGAAGAGAGAAGCAAAATTAGAATGCTGATCCATCCTACCTTTTCCTCAACCACACACTTGGACAATACCTGGAGGGAAGGAAAGTGTGAAAATCTTACACCGTATCCTTTGACCTCGCTATTGCTGGCCCTGACCCTCTAGATGTCACTTTTCTTTGAGCACCTCTCCTAAGACTGCATCCGTGTTGTACCTCATGGGAAAATGTGGATATTTGCAATTCCAAATATGAATAACTTTGCCTGCCATCCAAGTGACAACAAGCTTTTTTCTCTATACATAAAGAAGAAAACAAATAATAGTGATTTGATAAAGGTGATATCTTTGGGAATTCTGAAGATTCAACTAAATTAAATATTCAGAATTTACTTTTAAAGAAGAGTTAAAGCACTGCTTTTAAAATGATTAAGAAAATCCCATTTCATATCATTAAAATGAGGCTTTCTTCATTTAATTAGTCAATCATAAAATGGAAGCCATTTAAACCTTGAAAAGACCACCTGGAAACAGAAATATTTCTTCAACTACCATTGGAAATATATTCTACATGCTTAACTTTTGGAACTTTTCTTTAAAAGAAAACTTAATGCCGAAGTCCGTGAAGATTATCTAATTGCTTCTTCAGTGATCTCTCAGAGCAACAGATTAAAGAGGAAACAGATGAAGCGGACTGATTAAAAGGGGAAAGGCCTATTTTGTCTTTTAAAGTCTGGTTTCAACAATTTCATATTGAGTACTGCTTCAAAAGCAAATTTCTAAAATGGCACGCGTGACACTGAGAGCACCATTGGAGCCAACTGAGGACAAAGACTATACAGCAGAGGATTTCTTTTCTCAATTTTTCTGCCAATCTGAAGCCAGACTGATATTTCATCCCTTTGATTTTTGCCCTTGAATGTTTCTATCTCATTAGAGAATTTTTTCTAATTTTAATGATTAAGCCTTTTTCATAAAACTGAAAGTGTTTACGAGAAAAAGATCTTGAATTCCAAATGAGAATGTCTCAGACCTAAGGACAAAGATGTCAAGTTCTGTAATCAGATCAGGATCATCTTATCTATTGCAGTGTTCCCTTGATCTTTCCATATTGTTGTCCAGTCTCTTAGCAGAAGGCGCTCTGCTTGTTAAAATTCCTCCAAAGTTCACGGTAACAGGAATCTGATTTAAAAAGACAAGCTGAGATTTCAACTTCTTAAGTACTGCTATCTAGTAAAGTACTTACTTTTAGATTTTACTACTTTTGAAAATTCTTCACTAGCTTTATATTTTTTCTTTCTCTTCTTTCTCTTACATTCATGAGGCTCTTATTTATATGCTAAATTATGTTCTTTTCGTACCTTAGAATTCTGGGAAATTCTAAGCTATTAAAGGGAAATTCCCAGCTCATTTGTGCTCTTCTCTGATTGGATTCCTTTCCCTTCTTTGACCACAAACAGCTGTCCTTTGCCTTCCCTTAAAAGCCTTCACTCTTGACAGGGGAGTGTGTTGTTTTAAAACTTCAGGAGTTCCCTGTGTGAGATTTAAAACTGGCCTTCATACATGGAGGGCAAGGAGAGACTGAAGGAAGAGGCAGACCACTCCAAATTGGTAGGTGGCAGGTTTAATAAGTAAGAGAACTTACATACCAGGCTTGTCTTATGCGGCTGGAAGATGCATGGATTTCAGTACCTTCTTGCCAGAATCTTAAGAGTTTATATAGAGGCCTTACCAGGGTTCAGTTATGTATTCGGTCCAGATGGTCTCAACAATACATTTCTCTCTCAAGGCTGTGTCCTTGAAGTGGCACCTAGTGCGGGAACAGTGAGCAGAACATATATTCCTGGGACAAGGGAGGGGGTAAGGAGCTTCTGATTGCCTGGGTCCAGCTTATGGGTCAACTGGTGGTCACATCCTCTCAATGATCTCCTCTGACAGAGTAAAGAGCAGAATCTTTGGGGCTCAACTTCTACTTTGCCCAGTTGCAGGTTGTCCTGTATGACAGTGAGCAAGCACTCAGCTTCTCTCTGTTTTCTTATCACTAATTTATGGATAATAATAACAATAATGCTTACCTCATAACAATGTTGTGAAAAACGGACTAAGACACTCCAATTAAACCATTTAGTGTAATGTGTTGCATCCAGGAAACACTCAATCATCAATTTTGTTAATAAGTCTGAAGTGGAAGGAAATGGTTTCAATAGTCATAGAGAACATAGAATGCAGACTGTGTTCTATGAATATGTGATAAATGGAAGCTAATGCATCATTTCTGAGCCGGAGCAAGCCCAGAGAATGAGGCAGTTGGCCCGCACATAGTGCCCAAAGCCTCTGTGTAAGAAGTTTGTGTCATGTGGGCTGGAGATGACAAGTAGTGAAAAATCAGACTCATAAAAATGGAAGACAAAATTTACCAACTTCTGATTGTTTTGTTGTAGTTGTGATGAGTTGTAATATTATGTGATGCAGCTAATTTATTAAACATTATAGGAGTACATGGCATTTGTTTTCTTATTAGGTCCCAGGTACTATTATAAAAATACACATAATTCTTTTTTCTTTTTTTTTGCTGAGGAAAATTCACCCTGAGCTAACATCTGTGCCAATCTTCCTCTTTTTGCTTGAGGAAGATTGTCCCTGAGCGAACATCTGTGCCAATCTTCCTCTATTTTGTATGTGGGTCACCACCACAGCATAGTTGCTGATGAGTGGTGTAGGGCTGCACCTGGAAACCCAACTTGGGCCACCAAAGCAGAGTGTGCCAAACTTAACCACTAGGCCATGGGGCCAGGCTCCAAAAAAATGCACTATGATTTTTTGTACAGTTATTAAAAGATATACAAAGTATTTCTTTCTGCCTTTAAGTAATCTGAAAGGAAGATCTTGTTCTGATCTACAGATAAGAATCTGTAGCATAGAGTGTCTAAGGTACCAAGTCCAATATCATGCAACTAGTGGGTGGTCAAACTTAAATATGAGTCAAGACAATTGACTAGTTATGTCTGGATTCCGTTGATCAGCTATTTAATGTTTCACCTAATCAGTAATTAGTAAT
The DNA here is from genome assembly GCF_021613505.1 of Equus quagga. NCBI lineage: Eukaryota > Metazoa > Chordata > Mammalia > Perissodactyla > Equidae > Equus > Equus quagga. Next base: position 45,257,827 of record NC_060272.1, on the reverse strand, counting down.
TACAACCTAATTAGTAATATTTCCTAAATCTATACTGGTTAATTGATTAAATATTTACTTGATATTTACTATTGGTGTGTGCTCTTTCACAGTACATAGACAAGATCACATTCTTAAATAATTTGTCATGGGGAAGAAGTAGGTATATCATTCATTTTACTGCAAGCTATGATACATTAAGATAATAAAAATTCCTATGCCTGTTAAGAGGACAAAAACTTAATACAGGCTAAAATTTTTGGAGTACATCACTTGGCTTAAATCACGTGATTTTATTAACGAAAAACAGCAATTCTGCAGAGTCAATACTATTATTATTTCCTTTTCTTGGTGAGATCACTGAAGACCCATGTGAGAGCCACAGAAGCTTGCCTAAAGTTACAAAGCTAATATTAAGCAGAGCTGTGTTGAAATTCAGCTGTTCTAACTCAAAAGCTTGGGTTCTAAACACTTGTGAAACCACCTCCACATCCAGGTAGAGGGGAGATTAAACACTTAATAACATTGGTAACATTTAAGGTGGATTATTAAAAAATGGGTAGTTTTTTAATAGAACCATAGAATTTCACAGAAGAAGGGCTTTTTGATATCCTCTGCTTCAACCTCTTTATTTTATAGATGAGGTAAAGAGAACTGTGACAGGCAGAAATTTGTAAAAGGATGAGACAAATGCATATTTTATGCCAAGGAAGTGGCTAGGACATAATCACATAGATCTATTAGAGAAAGGGGGTATTTAGAAGTAAATTTCACTAGCTCAACTTGGCTGGAATATTGTCTATATTGTGAATACATACATATACATATATAGAGAGAGAGAAAGAGAGAGAGACTTTATGCAGAATTTAGTCTACATATGTGATTAGTGGGATATAAGACTGGAAATACAAGTTGTGGCAAGAAAATAAAGAAATGACTGGCTGAGGGGTTTAGAAATGGCTCAATAGAACACGTAGAACCACTGAATAATTTAGAACCGGAAATTAGCAGAGACAGTGTTGTGGTTTGGAGATTTTCATCTGGGTAGAAGGAAGGATAGAAGAGTGATGAGAAACTATGTGGAATTTTCCATGAATACTCCAGGAAAAAAAATAATAGATGATTGGAAAAGAATGATTTATTTGGAAAATGAAACATGAGCATACATGAGCACGCTATTACTGATACACAATCAATAGCACTTGTCAAGTAATGGGAGACATGGAGTGGGGAAAGAAAGGGACACATGAAAAGTTCGAAGCATTCAATGACGAAAAGGAGGGGATATCACTAGTAGAAATTAGATGGCAGCCACCTTCTATGATACTGCCTGTTGTTTATTAGGAACTAATCTTGTACTAGCTTCAAACTAAGATTTTTACAAACTTGGCTTCATTGAATCTTTAATAGAGAACTCATAAGCAAGTGTACTATGCCCATTTTACAGGTAAGAACTCCAAGCACAGAAAAGATAAACAAGTTTCCCCAAACTGCAGAGCCATCAAATGGTAGAGTCAGGATTTGATTATAGAACTACCTGAGTCCCAGGTTTCCTATAGAATTTTTGGAGGATATAATGAATATAAGAGTCAGCATTTTGAATTTGAGTTACAAGTATAATATTTAGGTTATAATCAATGGGAGCTTAGAATTAGGGGAAGCAGAAGGTTTAATATATAGTTTTGTGAGTTGGTAAATATGGGTGCTTTATGAAGTACCAGGAGTTGATAATAACTGGAAGAGTGCTGGAAGAGAAGAATGCATGGAAATACTTTTATTACAAGAAGAGGAAGAAGGAGGGAAAGGAAGAGAAAGAGGAGGAAGAGGAAGAAAAACTTGTGACAAGATAAGAAAGCACAGCACAAGAAATAGATGGAGAATTATAAAGAATACAATTTCTTTATAGAGAAAAAGTATAAAAAATATTATCTGCAAATCTAGATTAATACACCCATTGTCTGCATTTTATTATTTAATTATTATCCTAGATCTTATGGTATATCTAAATTAAATTTTTATTTATTTATTTATTTTTATTTTTATTTTTTTCAGATGTACATCATATTTCAAATTCTGGATACATTACATCATGTTCACCACCCGAACACTAATTATACTGCATCACCTCACATGTGACCCTAATCACCCCTTTTGCCCTCCCCCTCCCCCCTTCCCCAATGGTAACCACCAGTCCAATCTCCAATGCTATGTGTTTTTTGTGTGTGTGTCGTTTTTATCTTCTACTTATGAGTGAGATCATATGGTATTTGATTTTCTCCCTCTGACTTATTTCACTCAGCATAATACCCTCAAGGGCCATCCATGTTGTCACAAATGGCTGGATTTCGTCATATCTTATGGCTGAGTAGTAGTCCATCGTGTAAGAATACCACATCTTTTTTATCCACTTGTCCCTTGATGGGCACCTAGGTTGTTTCCAAATCTTGGCTATTGTGTATAATACCGCAATGAACATAGGGGTGCAAGTATCTTTTTGCCTTTGTGTTTTCAAGTTCTTTGGATAAATAGCCAGCAGTGGAATAGCTGGATCATATGATAGATCTATCCTTAATTTTCTGAGGATACTCCATACTGCTTTCCATAGTGGCTGCACCAGTTTGCACTGCCACCAGCAGTAAACAAGGGTTTCCTTCTCTCCACACCCTCTCCAACATTTGTTGTTTCCTGTGTTGTTAATTATAGCCATTCTGACTGGAGTGAGGTGATACCTCATTGTAGTTTTGATTTGCATTTCCCTGATAGCTAATGATGTTGAGCATCTTTTCATATGCCTGTTAGACATCCATATATCTTCTTTGGAGAAATCTCTGTTCAGATCTTTTGCCCATTTTCTAATTGGATTATTGGTTTTTTGTTGTTGAGCTGTATGAGTTCTTTGTATATTTTGGATATTAACCCCTTATCTGATATGTGGTTTGCAAATATCTTCTCCCAATTGTTATGTTGTCTTTTCGTTTTGTTGATGGTTTCCTTTGCTGTGCAGAAACTTTTTAGTTTGATGTAGTCCCATTTGTTCATTTTTTCTTTTGTTTCCCTTGCCCAGTCAGACATGGGACTTGAAAATATGCTGCTCAGACCAATTTCATAGAGCGTACTGCCTATGTTTTCTTCTAGAAGTCTCATGGTTTTGGGTCTTACATTCAAGTCTTTAATCCATTTTGAGTTGATTTTTGTGCATGGTGTAAGGGAATGGTCTACTTTCATTCTTTTGCATGTGGCTGTCCAGTTTTCCCAACACCGTTTATTGAAGAGACTCTCCTTTCTCCATCGTATGCTCTTGGCTCCCTTGTCGAATATTAGCTGTCCATAAATGTGTGGGTTTACTTCTGGGCTCTCAATTTTGTTCCATTGATCTGTGTGTCTGTTTTTGTGCCAGTACCAGCTGTTTTGGTTACTATGGCTTTGTAGTATAATTTCAAATCGGGGAGTGTGATACCTATAGCTTTGTTCTTTTTTCTCAGGAATCCTTTGGCTATTTGGGGTCTTTTGTTGTTCCATATAAATTTTAGGATTCTTTGTTCTATTTCTGTAAAAAATGTTGTTGGAACTTTGATAGGGATTGCATTGAATCTATAGATTGCTTTAGGAAGTATGGACATTTTAACAATGTTAATTCTTCCAATCCAAGAGCACGGAATATCTTTCCATTTCTTTGTGTCTTCCTCGATTTCTTTCAACAATGTTTTATAGTTTTCAGTGTACAGATCTTTCACCTCTTTCGTTAAGTTTATTCCTAGGTATTTTATTCTTTTTGTTGCAATTGTAAATGGGATTGTATTCTTAATTTCTCTTTCTGCTACTTCGTTGTTAGTTTATAGAAACACAACGGATTTTTGTACATTGATTTTGTATCCCGCAACTTGACTGTATTCCTTTATTATTTCTAAACGTTTTTTGGTGGACTTTTTAGGGTTTTCTAGATATAAAATCATGTCATCTGCAAAGAGTGACAGTTTCACTTCTTCTTTTCCAATGTGGATCCCTTTTATTTCTTTTTCTTGCCTGATTGCTCTGGCTAGGACTTCCAATACTATGTTAAATAAGAGTGGTGACAGTGGGCATCCTTGTCTGGTTCCTGTTCCTAGAGGGATAGCTTTCAGTTTTTCTCCATTGAGAATGATATTTGCTGTGGGTTTGTCATATATGGCCTTTATTATGTTGAGGTATTTTCCTTCTATACCCAGTTTATTTAGAATTTTTATCATAGATGGATGCTGTATCTTGTCAAATGCTTTCTCTGCATCTGCTGAGATGATCATGTGATTTTTATTCTTCATTTTGTTAATGTGGTGTATCACATTGATAGATTTGCGGATGTTAAACCATCCCTGCATCCCCGGAATGAAACCCACTTGATCATGATGTATGATCTTTTTAATGTATTGTATTCGATTTGCTAGTATTTTGTTGAGGATTTTTACGTCGATGTTCATCAGTGATATTGGCCTGTAATTTTCTTTTTTTGTGTTGTCCTTGTCTGGTTTTGGTATCAGGATAATGTTTGCTTTGTAGAATGAATTAGGAAGCTTCTCCTCCTCTTCAATTTTTTGGAAGAGTTTGAGAAGGATAGGTATTAAGTCTTCTTTGAATGTTTGGTAGAATTCACCAGGGAAGCCATCTGGTCCTGGACTTTTATTTTTGGGGTGGTTTTTAATTGCTATTTCGATCTCCTTACCGGTGATCAGTCTATTCAAATTTTCTACATCTTCTTGGTCCAGTTTTGGAAGGTTGTATGTTTCTAAGAATTTATCCATTTCTTCTAGATTATCCAATTTGTTGGCATATAGCTTTTCATAGTATTCTCTTATTATCTTTTGTATTTCTGAGGTGTCTGTTGTAATCT